>NC_080383.1:40322374-40393209 GCF_014773155.1 Arachis stenosperma | reverse complement strand
GTTAGTTAGTTGATTGAAAAGATTTGAAATCAAAATGAAAAAGATAAAAAGATAGTAGTTAGATAAGATATTTTGAAATCAAATTTTGAAGAAAAATAAAATTTTTGAAAAGATAAATAAGATAAAAAGATTTAATTCAAAAATTTTGAAATTATTTACTTCACTAACAAGAAACTACAAGATAAGATTCTAGAACTTAAAGATGAACCTTTCTTAACAAGAAAGTAACAAACTTCAAATTTTGAACCAATCACATTAATTATTAGTGAATTTTCGAAAATATGATGTAAGAAGGAAAAGATTTTGAAAATAATTTGAAAAATGTTTTTGAAATTTTCGAAAAATAGAAAAAATGAAAAAGATATGATTTTTGAAAAAGATTTTAAAAAGATAAGATTTTTAAAATTGAAATTTTGACTTGACTTGTAAGAAACAACTAATTTTTAAAAATTTTTGACCAAGTCAACCCACAATTTCGAAAATTTGGAGGAAAATAAGGAAAAGATTTTTTTTATTTTTGACTTTTTAATTATGAGAGAGAAAAACAACCAAATTACTCAATGCATGAAATTTTTAGATCAAAACCATGAATGCATGCAAGAATGCTATGAATGTCAAGATGAACACCAAGAACACTTTGAAGATCATGATGAACATCAAGAACATTTTTTTTTGAAAAAATTTTTTTGATGCAAAGAAAATATGCAAGACACCAAACTTAGAAATTTTTAATGCTTGGAAAATATGAATGCAAAGATGCACATGAAAAACAAGAAACAACACAAAACAAGAAAACATCAAGATCAAACAAGAGGACTTATCAAGAACAACTTGAAGATCATGAAGAACACTATGAATGCATGGGATTTTCGAAAAAAATGCAAGAAAAATTTTTAAAGCATGCAATTGACACCAAACTTAAAAATTGACTCAAGACTCAAAAAAGAAACACAAAATATTTTTGGTTTTTATGATTTTCTAATTTTTTTTTGGATTTTTATTGATTTTTTCGAAAATATTTTTGGAAAAAACGAAAAAGAAAAGAAAAATTTTGAAAAAGATTTTTGAAAAGAAAATTACCTAATCTGAGCAACAAGATGAACCATCAGTTGTCCATACTCGAACAATCCCCGGCAACGGCGCCAAAAACTTGGTGGACGAAATTGTGATCCATGTTCTAACTGTTTGTATGAAATCATTATTATGGCACTGGTTGAATTCACAACTCCGTTCAACTAACCAGCAAGTGTACTGGGTCGTCCAAGTAATAAACCTTACGTGAGTAAGGGTCGATCCCACAGAGATTGTTGGTATGAAGCAAGCTATGGTCACCTTGTAAATCTCAGTTAGGCAGATTAAATGGGTTTATGGTTTCGAAAATAGAAATAAGAAAATAGAAGATATAAAAGGGATAGAATACTCATGCAGATTCATTGGTGGGAATTTCAGATAAGCGCATGGAGATACTGCATGGCTCAAGGACGCCTGCTCTCCTACTGCTTCAACTCAATCCTTCTTATTCCTTTCCATGGCAAGCTGTGTATAGGGGTTCACCGTTCGACGATGGCTACTTTCTATCCTCTCGGGAAAATGGTCCTCTGCGGCTGTCACTCGCATGGCTAATCGTCTGGAGGCATCACCTGGCCGAAGGCTACATCCCATCCTCGCAGTGAAAACTACGCTCACGCGCTCTGTCACAGCACGGCTAATCACTGGTTGGTTCCCGCGCCTACTGGAATAGAATCCCTTGATTCTTTTGCGTTTGTCATCACGCCCAGCACTTGCAAGTCTGAAGCACGTCACAGTCATTCATTACCGGAATCCTACTCGGAATACCACAGACAAGGTTAGACTTTCCGGATTCCCACGATCCTACTCGGAATACCACAGACAAGGTGAGACTTTCCGGATCCTCATAAATGCCGCCATCTATCTAGCTTATACCACGAAGATTCTGTTGGGGAATCTAAGAGATACACATTCAAGCTCGGTTGCATGTAGAACGGAAGTGGTTGTCAATCACGCGCGTTCATAAGTGAGAATGATAATGAGGGTCATATAATCATCACATTCATCATGTTCTTGGGTGTGAATGAATATCTTGGAATAAGAATAAGAGAGAATTGAATGAAAGAAAATAGAATTGCATTAATACTTGAGGTACAGCAGAGCTCCACACCCTTAATCTATGGTGTGCAGAAACTCCACCGTTGAAAATACATAAGTGAAAGGTTCAGGCATGGCCGAATGGCCAGCCCCCTAAAACATGATCAATAGCCTCTTAGGATGAAGAATAAAACAAAGCTGAGACCAAAGATGTCTAATACATTAGTAAATCATCCTATTTATAATAATCTAGCTCCTAGGGTTTACATGAGTAAGTAATTGATGCATAAATCTACTTCCGGGGCCCACTTGGTGTATGCTTGGGCTGAGCTTGATCAATCCACGAGCTGAGGCTTCTCTTGGAGTTGAACTCCGAGTTATGACGTGTTTTGGGCGTTCAACTCCGGATCATGACGTTTTTCTGGTGTTTAACTCCAGACAGCAGCATGTACTTGGCGTTCAACGCCAAGTTACGTCGTCAATTTCCGAATAAAGTATGGACTATTATATATTGCTGGAAAGCTCTGGATGTCTACTTTCCAACGCCGTTGAGAGCGCGCCATTTGGAGTTCTGTAGCTCCAGAAAATCTATTTTGAGTGCAGGGAGGTCAGATTCCAACAGCATCAGCAGTCCTTTTGTCAGCCTTTTTCAGAATTTTGCTCAAGTCCCTCAATTTCAGCCAGAAATTACCTGAAATCATAGAAAACACACAAACTCATAGTAAAGTCTAGAAATGTGAATTTAACATAAAAACTAGTGAAAACATCCCTAAAAGTAGCTTGAACTTACTAAAAACTACCTAAAAACAATGTCAAAAAGAGTATAAATTATCCGCTCATCACTCGTCACAGTCATTCCATCCCGGAATCCTACTCAGAATACCACAGACAAGGTTAGACTTTCCGGATTCCCATGAATTCCGCCATCAATTCTAGCTGATACCACGAAGATTCTGATCAAGGAATCCAAGAGATATGCGCCCGGTCTAAGGTAGAACGGAAGTGGTTGTCAGTCACGCGCGTTCATAGGTGAGAATGATGATGAGTGTCACGGATCATCACATTCATCAAGTTGAAGCACAACGAATATCTTAGAACAGGAATAAATCGAATTGAATAGAAAATAGTAGTAATTGCATTGAAACTTGAGGTACAGCAGAGCTCCACACCCTTAATCTATGGTGTGTAGAAACTCCACCGTTGAAAATACATAAGTGATAGGTCCAGGCATGGCCGAATGGCCAGCCCCCAAAACATGATCAATAGTCTCCTAAGATGAATAATAAAATAAAACTGAGACCAAAGATTCTAAATACAATAGTAAAAAGTTCTATTTATACTAAACTAGTTACTAGGGTTTATAGAAGTAAGTGATTGATGCATAAGTCCTTTTCTGGGGCCCACTTGGTGTGTGCTTGGGCTGAACTTGATCCATCCATGAGCTGAGGCTTCTCTTGGAGTTGAACGCCAAGTTGTAACGTGTTTTGGGCGTTCAACTCTAATTCGTGACGTGTTTCTGGCGTTTGACTCCAGAATGCAGCATGGAACTGGCGTTGAACGCCAGTTTACATCGTCTAATCATGAATAAAGTATGGACTATTATATATTGCTGGAAAGCTCTAGATGTCTACTTTCCAACTACGTTGAGACCGCGCCATTTGAAGTTTTGTAGCGCCAGAAAATCCATTTCGAGTGCAGGGAGGTCAGATTCCAACAGCATCAGCAGTCCTTTGTCAGCCTCCTATCAGAGTTTTGCTCAGTTCCCTCAATTTCAGCAAGAAAATACCTGAAATCACAAAAAAATACACAAACTCATAGTAAAGTCCAAAAATGTGAATTTAGCATAAAAACTAATGAAAACATCCCTAAAAGTAACTAGATCGTACTAAAAACTACCTAAAAACAATGCTAAAAAGCGTATAAATTATCCGCTCATCAGCAGCCGAAAATAACAACAATGCCAGAGATGCAAGGAAGATGCTTGGTGACTATGCTACACCAACTTCCAACTTCTATGGAAGAAGCATCTCAATTCCTGCCATTGGAGCAAACAACTTTGAGCTTAAGCCTCAATTAGTTTCTCTAATGCAACAGAACTACAAGTTTCATAGACTTCCATCAAAAGATCCTCATCAGTTCTTATCTGAATTCTTACAGATCTGTGATACTGTTAAGACCAATGGGGTTGATTCCAAGGTCTACAGACTTATGCTTTTTCTTTTGCTGTAAGAGATAGAGCTAGGACATGGTTGGACTCACAATCTAGAGAAAGCCTGAACTCTTGGGACTAGCTGGTCAATACCTTCTTGACCAAATTCTTTCCACCTTAAAAGATGAGAAAGCTCAGAGTGGATGTCCAGACCTTCAGACAGAAGGAAGGTGAATCCCTCTATGAAGCTTGGGAAAGATACAAGCAATTAACCAAAAGGTGTCCTTCTGACATGTTTCCAGAATGGAGCATCATATGTATATTCTATGATGGTCTGTCTAAAATGTCAAAGATGTCACTGGATCATTCTGCTGGTGGATCCCTTCATCTGAAAACGCCTGCAAAAGCCTAGGAACTCATTGAGATGATTGCAAATAACTAGTTCATGTACACTTCTGAAAGAAATCCTGTGAATAATGTGATCACTCAGAAAAAGGAGTTCTTGAGATTGATACTATGAATGCCTGATGAGTGGATTCCTCGTACGGTTTAGAATTTCCTCAAATGAAATCTCATTGCAAGTATAGTTCTAAACCAACAAAGAATCATCACATGTAAAAAATATTGGTTGTCACAAGTACAAACCCCAAATAAGAATTAACCGAAGTATTTAGACTCCAGGTCATCTCACAAAGAATTGCAATGAAGTGATCAATTATTGGCTGTGAAGAACAATGGGTTTGATTTTCAATGGGCAAGAAAAATAAATGACAAAAAAGTAAATGAAGAATTAACTAATAAAAGAAAGGAAAAACACTCTTGGATAGACAAAGGAAATTGAGATCACCATCCTTGTCTACAACCCATATATTAATAATTATGAGAGGCCAACCTATTAAGTCTACTTCCAAAAGCCTTAAGTACGTAATATCTACTCCTAGGCTTGAAGTACGTAAAATAGGCTTGATCACATCAACCCATAAGTCCCAACCTATCTACTAATTAGATTAATAGTGGGTTAGTGTCAATGAGTATCAAATTAATCACCAAGGGTTCTCAAATCACCAATTCATTGAGACCCAATGACTCAAGGTCACTCAATTCCCTTAGCATATGCCAAGAGTAAAGAGAACTACTCAAAAACTAAAGGAAATATTCTATCAAACACCTAATGTGCAATAAAAGTAAACATCACAAAATTCAAGAGTTAGTGAAACCCATGACTATCACAAGCAAGAAATCAACAATAGCAATTAAGATGAACATAAAAATGACATAGAAACATAAAATTGCATTAAAGAAAATTATGATTCAACAATGGTTCATCAACATAAAAGAGAGCAAAACAAGAAATTAACAAGAGAAACTAAGAAGATTAAGACAATAGAACACTAAAATATCAAGAGAGTTGAAATCAAAACAAGAATTGAAAGATAAATTTGAGAGTGATTAACCTAACTTTACCCTAATTTCGATCCTAAATCTAGAGAGAGGAGAGAGCCTCTCTCTAGAATTCTACTCTAAAACATGATGAAAACTAAACTATGACTATTTCGTTCATTCCATCCTCAATCCTTGGGTTCAATAGCATGAGAAATGAGTTGGATTGGGCCCAAAATGAGCTAGAAATCGCCCCCAACGAGTTGCCCAAAATGGACCCACGCTGTTTCATCAGCGCGCACGTGTACAGTATGCGTGCGCACCCTTATACGTCAAGAAACTATGGCAAATTTTGTATCATTTTGACGCCCAAGATGTTAGCTTTCCAACGTAACTAGAACCGCCTCATTTGGATCTTTGTAGCTCAAGTTATGGTCAATTGAGTGCGAAGAGGTCAGGCTTGACAGCTTTACAGTTCCTTCATTTCTTCATGAGTTCTCCCACTTTGCATGCTTTTTTCCTCACTTCTTCCATCCAATACTTTTCTTATGAACCTGAAATCACTCAACAAACATATCAAGGTATCAAATAGAATTAAAGTGAGTTAAATTTAGCTATTTTAAGGCCTAAAAAGCATGTTTTCACATCTAAGCATAAATCAAGGGAGAATTGCAAAACCATGCTATTTCATTGAATAAATGTGGGAAAAGGTGATAAGATCTCCCAAATTAAGCACAAGATAAACCACAAAATTGGGGTTTATCAAATCTCCCCACACTTAAACCAAGCATGTCCTCATGCTAAGAATAAAGAAGGACAAGAAAAGGGGTATGAACATTTATTCAATGCAAATAAACTATATGCACCTATCAATATGAATGCAACTAAATGCAAAATGATTCTACCTACTTGGTCAAAAGTAAATCAATCTCCAAGAACATATATAAGCAAGTAGGGCAAAGGTCATATGACGACTCACAAACTCTACCAATTCAAATATCAAAATGAAGTTCAAATAGACTTGCAAGAAGAACGCTCATGAAAGCCGGGAACAAGGAATTGAGCATTGAACCCTCACCGGAAGTGTATCCGCTCAAGTCGCTCAAGTGTATAGGGTCGATCCACTCAACTCTCTTCTAATCATGCTTTCCAAGATTTGTTTTTCTTCTAACAATCAACAATTATTCAATGCATGCATACATTCATCATGAGGACTTATTCATAGGTTGTAATGGGGCTAGGGTCAAGGTAGGATGCATATGGTCAAGTGAGCTTGAAATTTAAATCTTTGATCAACCTAAGCTCTCACCTAACATATATAACAACCTATACAATTCTAATACATAACCTAGCTACCCATGATTCCCACTTTTTCACATACTCATGCATTCTTTTTAATTCATCACACATATGCATTAATTTTTACTGAACTTTACTTTGGGGCATTTTTGTCCTCTTTTCATTGAATTTTTTTTATATTTTTGTTTCTTTTATTTTTTTATTTTTTTCTATTTCTTTTTCTATATATATTTTTTTCTCATTTTTTTTCAAAAGTATATTCAAACGTATCAATGCATATGGTTTTACATATTTAATACATAAGCATGTACCCAATCCCATGATTTTCAACAAAAATATAAAATACACTTTTACTTCAACCAATGTCCCAAGTTTCCCATACCCAAATGATACACACCCACACTAGCCTAAGCTAATCAAAGATCCAAATTAAGGGACATTTATTATTTTTCGCTTATGTGTAGTGATGTGCTAACATTAAGAACAAAAGGGATTAAATAGGTTCAAAATTGGCTAACAATGGTTGATGAGAGGTATGCTATTTGGGTAAGTGAGCTAAATGAAATGATGGCCTCAATCATATAAATGCATGTATACATGGAATAATGGACATAAAGAATCAAACAAATCAAAGATCACAATCATAGAAAGAGAACAACGCACACAAGAATGGAAATAAGTAGTTATAAGATGTAACCACACAATTTGGCTCAAAACTCACATGCTTGTGTTCTTAGCTCGAAAACCATGTCCCAAAATAAATTCTTCAAGCAAGTTTGTCACAAAAAATTTTCCAAATTGGTAGGGTGCCCCAAAAACAATTTTCTTAGAAAAGAAATCATCACCCTAACCAAGTAGTCCTAACATAAAAAGAAATGGTGAAATATGTACAAATTCTAACTAACATGCAACCTATCATGCAATGCAACAACTAACTAACAAAGACAAAAATTAAGAATTGGTGTTGAAAGAAAGAAATTGTTACCCATGGAGATCGGTCGGACGACCTCCCCACACCTAGAAATTTGCACCGTCCTCGGTGCATGCAAAGAAGAGCAATGTGGATGGGTTGCTACAATTGATGAGCTCCTTCAAAAGGTTGTGCAGGTGAACTTGTTTGTTGCTCTATTTAGAAGCCTTTCCAATCCTTTCCTTCTTGGTGGCCAACTTAAAAGGAAAGAGAAAGAAGGATAATTAAGCGTACATTAAAGATATCAAAGCAAGTAGAACATAGGCGAGGACTAATGCCAAATGAGAGTAAGGTTCTCACCACATGTTTGCTGCACATGTAAGTGAGAAAACAATATAGGCAAATGGCATATCAATTAATACTTGATGCAAGAGGAAATTCAAGGCATAGGTGAATAACATGAATAGCATGTTGCATCAAGTTCAAACAACAATTAACACAAACAAGATTAGTGATAAGCATGAGAGTATTTGGTCCCATCCTAATTCACTGATGATGAGGTATAAAAACAAGGGATCATGAGTCAGGAAGGACTAAAGCACTAATCTTGTGTGTAGAGCAAATATTACAATTAATGTCAAACAAGTCACAAAGCACCAATATTAACCAAGAAATTCTCAACAATTGAATATAAGAATCCAACACCATTATTAAAACAAGAACATAGAAAAGAAAACAAGAACAAGCTATAAAAACAAAATTAAAAGGCAATGGGTGATAATATGCAAATGCAACATATAGAAGAAAATAAAAATAAGAAAAATAAAAAGTGGAATTTTGAAAAGAAATGAAGAAGGGAAAGAAAGTAAGAAAGGAAGAAAGGAAGAGAAAGAAAGAGGAAGAAACTAGAAAGAAAAGAAGAGAAGAAGGGAGAAAGAAAACAGGGCAGAACAGGGGAAAAACAGGGCGCAGAGGGCAATCCGTACGCGTGGGTGGGCAGGCGAGACAAGCGACGCGGACGCGCATAGCATGCATACGTGCGGATGTGAAGATGGCGGCTGATGCGTACGGGTCATTCACGCTTACGCGTGGGTCGCAGGTACAGAATAGGCACCAACTGGGCATAACTCTCTGGTTTTTGTACCAGGAGTGTGAGACGCACCACCGACGCGTGCGCACAGCACGCTCGCACGCAAATGCCCCCTCCTTTTTTTTAGAAGATGCTTAGAACAAAAATAGGGCACTCTCCTAATCTACAAGCATTCTAAAACAATCGAAAATCAAATTTAACAACAAATCTTTTTTGTTTTTGAGAAATTTTCAAATACATTAAAACAAAACTTATACTACAAGAAAAATGCAATTCAACAACAACTAAACTAATCAAAACAAACTAAGAAACAACCAATCAATCAAAGAAAAATGTATAAAAGTATAGAAAATAACAAAAACTACCTACAATGGCAACTCCAATCACTTATTAACCAAATCTAAAAGAGAGTGAAAAGAGTTTACCATGGTGGGGGTGTCTCCCACCTAGCACTTTTAGTTTAAGTCCTTAAGTTAGACCATTGATGGGGGGTCCTTGCTAGGGTGGTTCATGCTTGAATTCATCCTTGAATCCCCACCATTATTTGCATCTCCAATGTCCACCGGGATCCCAAATTAGGCGCACAAGGCCTTCAAGTAAGCTCAAGTGAATGACAAGGCCCCAAGAGTGTTGAATGTTGAAATGGATTCTGGGGTCCCAAACCTTGTTCTTGCACCCATCTTCTTGCTAACTACCATAATTAAATTTGGGTGACAAGGTTTGTGAATTCTCAATTGAGCATCCAAACATTCCCCTAGACCCATGCAATTTGGTTCTACACCAACCATTACTATTCAACTTTAAGCATGCAACCATTATGAACTTAGAGTGATGTTTCTGACGATCAGATTTTTGCTAGTAAAGAATTTTATAAAAATAGTCGCGTTGCAAGTATAGCTTCTAAACCAACAGAAAATCCTTTCATACAAACGTTTGGTTGTCACAAGTAACAAACCCAATAAAATTTATAAACCGAAGTATTCAAACATCGGGTCGTCTTCTCAAGGAATTGCAGGGAGGTGTGTTTTATTATTGGCTATGGAAAATAGTGTTTTGGGTTTTGAAAAGGGTTTTGAGCAAGAGAAATGGGTGGCAGAAATTAATAAATTAATAACGAAGAAATCTCTTGGCAAGGTATGAAAACTGGAAGTCCTATCCTAGTTATCCTTATCAATGGTGATGAGAATTATACTTTCGCTCCCACTAAGTCAACCTCTAACTATGAAGGTCAGTTAAGTGGACAAATTAATTTAACACCTAAAGTCCTAGTCAACTCCTTAAGGAAAGACTAGAGTTATAGGAATCTAAATTAATCAGCAAGAATAACAATTATCAATCACGATGAGTTTGACAACTCAAGAGTATTAATCAGCCAAAGCCAATAGTAAAAAATCTAAATTATTTATATAAATAGAAGAAAGCAATCATGAGTCTGAAATACCTCAAAGTGTATTAATTAAGAAAATCATAACATGAATGGTCCATAAGCCAATTTGGCAACATAAATAATTATCAAATAAGAGAAGACAAAATAAAGGAATATTGAACCTGATATGAAGATGAAATAATCCTAAAATCAAGAGAAATTCTAAATCCTAATCCTAAGAGAGAGGAGAGAACCTCTCTCTCTAAAAACTACATCTAAATCCTAAAACTATGTATGAATGTATGTTGTATCAAGTATCCAGTCTATCCAGTCTCTATGGATGGATTCCTCCATTTATAACCCATTAATCTGTGTTCTCTGGGCTTGGATCTGGGCCAAAAAGGGTCCAGAAATCGCTGGGGCCGACTTCTGCAAATTTTGCAGATCGCGCACGTCACGTATCTGCGTGGGTCACGCGGTCGCGTCATCTGGAGTTTTGCTCTTCCACGCGGTCGCGTCAGTCATGCGTCCGCGTTAGTTGTGTTTCGCACGTCATGCGTTCACGTCGTCCATGAGCTCGCGTCGATGCTAATTTACGCAAAGCACGCGTTCGCGTCGTCCATGCGAACGCGTCGCTGCCAATTTCTCCAAAACTCTAATTTGTGCTTTCCTTCCATTTTTGTATGTTTCCTTTCCATCCTTTAAGTCATTCCTGCCCTATAAGACCTGAAAGCACTCAACACACAAATCACGGCATCGAATGGTAATAAAAGATAATTAAATTTGATTATTTTAAAGCATAAGAAACATGTTTTCTCATATGTCATATCCTAAGAAAGGAATTGTAAAACCATGCAAATTCATATGAATAAGTAGGTGAAGAGTTGATAAAATCATTCAATTTAAGCACAAGATTTATCATAAAATAGTGGTTTATCAACCTCCCCACACTTAAACAATAGCATGTCCTCATGCTAAATCCAAGAGAAAAGAGTAAAGGTGTAATGGTAGAATCATGTGCAATGCAATCTATTCTAAATGCAACTACCTAAATGAGTAATGCAAATCTAGTTATTATTCACCTATATATAAAGCATACATGTAGTCAAATTAATTCATATCTTCAAAGAATCATGTATTGTACAACTAGGGCTAAATCATATTAAAGCACAATTACAATTGTGTTGAGTTAAGATAGTTTACAACTTGCAAGACAATCAATAATTAAACATGGACATATGAGAATGAGCTATTGAACCCTCATTGGATTTTTTGTGTTTACTCTCTAGTCACTCAGTGTTTATTTGGGTTAATCACTCTATTCTTCTTTCTATCATTACTTTCTATAACTTTGTTCTTTATCAAACCAATCAACAAATATGGAATATAGACATACAAAAATCATGAGGTCTTTTCAAGGTTGTAATGGGGCCAGGGTAAAGGTAAGGGTATATGTATAAGGCTAAGTGAGCTAATAAGTGAATCCTTGACTAGTTTAAGATCTCACCTAACATATAATTTCATAATTCTTCACCTAGCTTCCCAATCTTTCCACTTTTGTGTTACATGCTCATGCATTTATTTTGACTTTTGTCCCATGTGCATTGATATTTGTGTAATAGTATTTGGGATAATAATTTTTTTTTAAATGCACGTGGTAACTTAATTGTTTTTATTTCACATGAGCATGCTTCCCAAATTTCATAAATAACTTATTCAATTTAATTTCCTACTTTTTCTATCATCCTATATTTCCATAAAATTTTCCACTCTTAAATTATATACAATATCTATCTTAAGCTAACCAAGGATTCAACTTGGGATTTTTATTTTGTTTTTCGGCTTAAGGCTAGTAATGTGGTTATAAAATGAAGGGGGACTAAAAAACTCAAGGGGGCTAACAAGGATGGCATAAAAGGTAGGTTTATTTTGGACAAGTGGGTATAGATACAAATAATGGTCTCAATCATCTCTTGGTATACATCTATATTCTATAATTGGACATATAGATTAAAACAAAGTAAAGAACACCAAAATAAAAAAGAAGGGCAAAACACATAGAAATGAAATTTATGGTTTGAATACAACCATACAATTAAGCTCAAAACTCACAGGCTGTGTGTTCTCAAGCTCATAAATTATATATCAGTTATGTATGTCATGCAAGTAGAAATTAAGAGTTTCCATTCAACTCAATGTAAATTTTTAAGGTGCCCCTTAAAATCTTAGTGTTTCTCCTTGAAGAAATGTTGTTAACTAACTAACATGTAATGCTATATATACAAGGTGTGTGGATTATTTTAATATACTATGGTTCCTAGCTTACTCTTTTTATATTTTCAATCAAATCAACTATCATATGCTAAAAAGGGTAAACTATACTAATTAATCCACTTAATATATAACTAGTAAACTAAGGTGCAGATTAAGCTAAAATATCCAAGATATATACAGCCCAAAGTGCAGAATGCAAAAGTACAACAAAAGCAAAAGAGAAAAATATGCAAATAAAATACAGAAAATGAACAAAATAAGATAAGAGTCTGTAGTGGTTCACCAAAAGAAATATATCCCAGAGATGGTGACCTCCCCACACTTAAATAATAGTATCATCGTCGATGCTCACTCAAACTGGATGTGAGGAAGTGTCATCTCCGAAAGGATGGGCTGCCAGTGTCTTGGTGGTAAGCTGAGGGTCTGCAGTCACTGCGAGTGTAGGGGGAGCGGTCTGCTGAAGCGGAGGCTCTGTCTGTAGAGGAATGTCCAGATCAGCGGTCTGTAGCTGGTGGTGCTCTTCATGATCACTCACCTCCTCCTCAGATGTGTCGGAGGGCGTGTCGGGCTCGGAGGGGATGTCGCCACCAGATCGGATCATCAGCTTGAGGTGCTCATAGCGCCGCTTGTGGCGACGCTCAGGCCTCTCATAACGTCGCCTGTTGCGACGTTCAGACCTCTCAAAGTGCAGCTGGTGATGGTGCTCCATCTGGTCTAAGCGGTCAAAGAGTCGGTGCACCAGAAGATAGATAGGCTCATGAGCAGGTGGGGGTGCAGTGGGTGGTGCTGGGCCAATGGAAGCAGAAGGGGCAGCTAAAGAAGTAGCTGCCTCAACAGAGTCAGTGAGAAATGGGGGTCGGTAACCAAAAGCCTGAAACTTTTGACTGTGAGGGATGATCTTCCGGCAGTCTGCGGGGGTGGCTTTTCATCAGCAACCTCCCAAGGTACCTCAGCTCTGCGACCCAACTGAGTAATCAGGAATGGAAAGGGGAAGGTGCCTCTAACATGGACTCTGGTCATGTAATGCCAAATGAAGTAGGGTAGATATAAGTCCTTACCCGTTATCACACACCAGATGAGGGTAATTATAGCAGCTGGCACCTCCGTCTCATGAGTGCTCGGCATCACGTAGTTACTCAGAATCTGTTGCCATAGCCGAGCCTCATCATTCAGATAAATTAGCTGGATTTCCTTGGGTACCACTGTGCTCTTTCCCATGACCCATGGAACAGTAGGATCAAGGGTGATATCTCGTTTCACTGCATCCCAATCAAACCTCATGAATCTCATATCTTCCTCAGTTTTCTGGTAACCATCTGGCTGATCTGATTTAGGTGGAAGCTGGAGGATGTCTTTAATTGCTTCCTCAGTAACCAGAACTTTCTTGCCTCTAAGCTGTACTACATCCAGGGATGATAGAAAATAGTTACAGTAGAATTCTCTGACCCAGGATGAGTTGATCTCAGTCAAGTTTCTCTCCAGGAAGAACCAGCCTCTCTGTTTGATCTGATCTGAAGCGTACTGCCTGAGTTCCTCTGGAATTTTGAATGTCCTTTCCAGGTACAGGTTCCTGGATGTGGCAAAAATTGGGTACTTCAGCTCACAGTATTTGTTTGCAAATTTAATTGGGTCAGCCGCAGGTACCAACTGATCAGCTTTTTCCTGCGGAATAAAGTTCTTTTCCCGCCAGGAATCATCATGTAAAATGCCAAGGATAGATACAGAGGATTCGCCTCTTTTCCTTTTGCCAGTGGTTACTTTGCTCTTTCCCCTGCTTTGAGAGTCAGACATCCTGAAAAATAGAATTTCCAGGATATAATGAAGAATAAAAGCAGGAAAACAAGTAGGCAAATAGGAACATAGCAGTATAAGCACAAAGGCAAAAGATGAACGAAAGAGGGGTAAAAGCATAAAGTGAGTTGAATATATGATATGTAGAATTCTTTTTAATTAGGAAAGCAATAATCATGCCATTAGTTAGAAAGTTAAAATGGTTAATAAGTTAAGAGGAGGTTAAAGCAGTGAGTTAGTGAAAAGAAAGTCAAAGTAAGTGGCACGATAATCAGTTTCCTAGTTAACAATATTCATAAATTTAAAGAAAAAGCAACTCATATGAAAGCAAGATTGATGAGAGTTCAGATGGATAGAAAAGGTGCAAAACTAACATGAAATCGTCAATAATGGAATTGAGTAACCAGGGAATCAAAAGGGATAAGAATGATGGCCCGTGCATTCAAGAATCGGTTTGGTTGTAGCTGAGTAGTGCAAAATTGAGAAAAGCCAAAACCAATTCCTGAATGTAAAAGGAAACAATTTGCAAAAAATTGGGCAGCATCCCGGCTAAAATTGGATGTTCCCGGGAAACAAACAGCAAGAAAATAAAATAGTTCATATGAACAGCATCAAACATGAAGGACAACATATGAACAGGATGAATATTACAGCCAGATTAAAATTGCAGAATAGATAAATAGGTAACAAGAACAGTGCAATTATCAGTCCTAAATCCACTAACCATCCTAACTACCTAACCGCCTAGAATCCACTATGAACTGCATCTCTAACTATCCTAAATTGAACAAATTCGGATAAATATGCAACTAACTATGAATGAAAAGAAATCGGTGTACGGCTAAACCTGGTATGTGTAAGAACAAAGGATAGGGCAGAGGGAAGGCGGTGGTGATGCGGCGGCGCTGGGAGGGATGCACGGCGACGCGGTGGTGGAGCAGAGGCGATGGCAGGGGTGCAGGATAGGGTTGAATGGTGGAGGGTTGGATGGGTACGGTTGAGAAGAGGGGGGTGAGGGTTGGGGTGGTGGCTGGTGGAGGTGGACCGTGGCGGTCCGAGGCTAGCCGCGGTCGGGGGAAGTGGCGGAGTGGAGAAAAAAGAAGAAGGGAAGAAGGAAGAGAGGGGGGAGTGTGGCGGTTGTGGTTCAGTGGTCTGGGGGCTAAGGGTGGTTGTTGTTGGCAGCTGGAGGTGGTTGTTGTTGGCAGCTGGGGGTGGTTGAAAGGGGATAGAGTTGCAGAGGAGTAGGGAGGGGGGTTGGGATTTGGGGGACGCGACGGGTTAGGGTTCGCGTGAGCTGGGGTTAGTGATCGCAAATCCACGCGAACGCGTGGAGGACGCGATCGCGTGAGTAGGGTGAAATAGGGTTGACGCGGATGCGTGGTCGACGCAATCGCATGGGTTGGGTAAAAGATTGGTGACGCGGACGCGTGAAGCATGCGAACGCGTCATTGGAATTTGTGCTAGACGCACAGTTCCAGCGTCGTTCTCGCGCAACTCTCTGTTTGATTTAGGGGGTCATAATATCCATGCGACGCGATCGCATCGCTCACGCTTTCGCGTGGGATGGGTGTTGTGAAAGTGACGCGTGCACATCAGGGACGCGCACGCGTGGGTCGTTTTGTGCGAAACGCACACCAGCCGCACGATTCTAGCCCAAATTTTTGGGCGTTGGATCTTTACGCCGATGCCCAGATCACACATTCGCGAGAGTGACGCGGACGCGTGGGAGGCATTTTTCGTAACTGACGCGGAGCGTATAGCACGCGGTCGCGTCGAGCAATTTGTGCCAAAGGCACGCCTCCAGCCATGCTTTCGCGCGACTTTCTGTTCACTTTCCTTTCCTTCCTAATGCACTTGTGACGCGGACGCGTCAACGATGCTGTCGCGTCGCGTGCTCTTTCTCTCTTTTTTTTAATGCAGTATGCAGAATGCAGAATACAATGAATGTCATGCAAAAATTCCAGGTTCAAACAAAATTCAAAAACAGAGTAGAATGGAGAAGGAACGATCATACCATAGTGGGTTGTCTCCCACCTAGTTTAGTTAAAGTCCTTAAGTTGGACATTTGATAAGCTTCCTGTTATGGTGGTTATACTTAAATTCGTCCAGAAATCTCCACCAGTGTTTGGAATGCAAGCATCCTCCGGGGTCCCAAACAAGGCACGTAAAGCCTTTGAGTAGTTTCAAACAAGTTTCCAGGCTCCCGGGGTGTTGAAGTTAGAATAGATTCCAGGATCCCAAACTCTACTTTTACACCCATCTTGTCTTGATCTGCATTTCTCCAGTCGGGTGGTGAGTAATCTGAATTCTCACTGCAGTGACCAAACAGCTTCTGAGATCCTTTCAATTGAACTTGACACCAATCCGTGCACCTTAAATTGAAGTGTGAAACCTCATTGAATCTTGCATACTGATGAGCGGATAATTTATACGCTTTTTGGCATTGTTTTTAGTATGTTTTTAGTATGATCTAGTTGGTTTTTATTATATTTTTATTAGTTTTTAGTTAAAATTCACTTTTCTGGACTTTACTATGAGTTTGTGTGTTTTTCTGTGATTTCAGGTATTTTCTGGCTGAAATTGAGGGACCTGAGCAAAAATCTGATTCAGAGACTGAAAAGGACTGCAGATGCTGTTGGATTCTGACCTCCCTGCACTCAAAGTGGATTTTCTGGAGCTACAGAAGCCCAATTGGCGCGCTCTCAACGGCGTTGGAAAGTAGACATCCTGGGCTTTCCAGCATATATGATAGTCCATACTTTGCCCAAGATTTGATGGCCCAAACCGGCGTTCAAAGTCACCTCAAGAAATTCTAGCGTTAAACGCCGGAACTGGCACCTAAATGGGAGTTAAACGCCCAAACTGGCATAAAAGCTGGCGTTTAACTCCAAGGAGAGTCTCTACACGAAAATTCTTCATTGCTCAGCCCAAGCACACACCAAGTGGGCCCGGAAGTGGATTTTTTATGTCATTTACTTATCTCTGTACACCCTAGGCTACTAGTTATATATAGGACCTTTTACTATTGTATTTTCATCTTGGTTCTTCTGGTTCCCTCTTTGGGGCCGAAACCAATGATCACCTTGTTCTTATGTATTTTCAACGGTGGAGTTTCTACACACCATAGATTAAGGTGTGGAGCTCTGCTGTACCTCGAGTATTAATGCAATTACTATTGTTCTTCTATTCAATTCCGCTTGTTCTTTGTCCAAGATATCACTTGTTCTTCAACTTGATGAAGGTGATGATTGTCACGGATCATCACCATTCTCACTCATGAACAAAGTGACTGACAACCACTCTTGTTCTACAAGCATTCGAGGCTTAGTGAATATCTCTTGGATTTCTGATTGCATGATGCATGGTTGATCGCCTGACAACCGAGTGCTCGCCTGACAAACGAGCCAGCCATTCCGTGAGATCAGAGTCTTCGTGGTATAGGCAAGAACTGATGGCGGCATTCAAGAGAATCCGGAAGGTCTAACCTTGTCTGTGGTATTCTGAGTAGGATTCAATGATTGAATGACTGTGACGTGCTTCAAACTCCGAAAGGCGGGGGCGTTAGTGACAGACGCAAAAGAATCACTGGATTCTATTCCAGCCGGACCGAGAACCGACAGATGATTAGCCTATGCTGTGACAGAGCATCAGGGACGTATTTTCACTGAGAGGATGGGAGGTAGCCATTGACAACGGTGAAACCCTACAAGCTTGCCATGGAAAGGAGTAAGAAGGATTGGATGAAGACAGTAAGAAAGCAGAGACGGAAGGGAAGGCATCTTCATACGCTTATCTGAAGCTCTCACCAATGATATACATAAGTATCTCTATCTTTATCTTTATGCTTTATTCATCATCTATACCCAATTGAGTCTGCTGACTGAGATTTACAAGGTGACCACAGCTTGCTTCATACCACCAATCTCCGTGGGATCGACCCTTACTCGCGTAAGGTTTATTACTTGGACGACCCAGTGCACTTGCTGGTTAGTTGTGTGAAGTTGTGTTTATGCCATGGTATTGAGCACCAAGTCTTTGGAGCCATTACTAAGGATTGTTTATATTTTGAGAAGTATTGATCACAATTTCGTGCACCAAGTTTTTGGCGCCGTTGCCGGGGATTGTTCTTGTGTATGGACAACTGACGGTTCATTGTTGCTTAGATTAGGCATTTATTTTTTTTTCGAAATTCTTGAAGATTCTAGAGTTTCATGATGATTTGCTGAAATCTGGCTGGCTGTAAAGCCATGTCTAATTTCATTGGACCGAGGTTTCAACTTATCATCACAAGAGCTTGTTGATCTTGCTTTTGGAGCAGTGATCTGCTAAGGCTTGGCTGGCCTTTGGCCATGTCTAGTGTTTTGGACCGAAGCTTTCTTTGAAAGCTTGGCTGGCTGTGAAGCCATGTCTAATTCCTGGACCGGAGTCTTAGACTAGCATTGCACTGATTCCTGGAATTCTCATTAAGAATTTTGATATCTTTTTCCACTTAATTTTCGAAAATCACAAAAAAAAAATCACAAAAACCATAAAAACCAAAAATATTTGATGTTTCTTGCTTGAGTCTAGAGTCTCATCTTAAGTTTGGTGTCAATTGCATGCATTCATTCATGTGTCTTAAGGATCTTCAAGTAATTCTTGATGATTTCTTACTCTGATCTTTGAATTCTTTTGACTTGAGTGTTTGTGTGTCTCATATAGTGTCAATAGTATACAAACTGCTAAGTTTGGTGTCTTGCATGCATTGTTATTTGATTCTTGTTGCATTTTGATTATTAAAAATCCAAAAATATTTTTTACTTGTGTCTTCTCAAGTCAATAATACAGAGAATTGAAGATTCAGAACATACTGCAGAGGAATTATACAGAAAAAGCTGGGCATTCAAAAATGCCCAGTGAAGAAGGCAGACTGGCGTTTAAACGCCAGCCAGGGTACCTGGTTGGGCGTTTAACGCCCAAAAGGGATGCATTTTGGGCGTTAAACGCCAGAATGGATACCATTCTGGGCGTTTAACGCCAGGATGGTGCTAGGGGGAAGATTTTGTTTTCAAATCAATTTTTTTTCAAGTTGTCAAAGTTTTTCAAAATCAAATCTTTTTCAAATCATATCTTTTCAAATCAAATGTTTTCAAAATTAATTTCTTTCCTTTTTTAAAGATACTTACTAACAATTAATGATTTGATTGAACATTTTTTTTGCCTTTTCTGTTGAGTAAGGTTTTATGTTTGAATCATATCTTTTCTTGTTAGGCAAGTCATTTATTTTCAAATCAAATCTTTTTAAAATTGTTTTCAAATCATATCTTCTCAATCACATCTTTTTAAAAGCATAACTTTTCAATCATATCTTCTCAATCACATTTTTTTTCAAAATAGTTTTCAATCAAATCTTTTTAACTTCTAATTTCAAAGTCTTTTTCAAAAATCACTTGATTTCTTTCTTACTTTTAATTTCGAAAATCAATTAGTGTTTTTCAAAAATGTTTTCAAAATATTTTAATTAATTTTCGAAAAATTACTTCCCTCCTTCTCACATCCTTCTATTTATGGAGTACCACTCCTCCTCAATGCACAATTCGAACCTTATCTAATTAAAGTTCGAATTCTTCTTCTCCTTCTTCTTTCTATTTCTCTTTTCCTCTGACACCTCAAGGAATCTCTATACTGTGACATAGAGGATTCCACATTTTCTTGTTCTCTTCTCTTTCATATGAGCAGGAGCAGAGACAAAGGCATTCTTGTTGAAGCTGACCTTGAACCTGAAAGGACCTTGAAGAAAGCTAAGAGAAGCCAAAGCACAACTCTCTTTAGAGGACCTGACCGAATTCTTCAAAGAAGAAGAAGACATGGCAGCCGAAAACAACAATAATGCAAACAATGCAAGGAAGGTTGATGAGCGGATAATTTGTATGCTTTTTGGCATTGTTTTTAGTATGTTTTTAGTATCTTTTAGTTAGTTTTTAGTATATTTTTATTAGTTTTTAATTAAAAATCACTTTTCTGGACTTTACTATGAGTTTGTGTGTTTTTCTGTGATTTCAGGTATTTTCTGACTGAAATTGAGGGTCCTGAGCAAAAATCTGATCCAGAGACTGAAAAGGACTGCAGATGCTGTTGGATTCTGACTTCCCTGCACTCGAAGTGGATTTTCTGGAGCTACAGAAGCCCAATTGGCGCGCTCTCAACGGCGTTGAAAAGTAGACATCCTGGGCTTTCCAGCAATATATGATAGTTCATACTTTGCCCAAGATTTGATGGCCCAAACCGGCGTTCAAAGTCACCCCAAGAATTCCCAGCGTTAAACGCCGGAACTGGCACCTAATTGGGAGTTAAACGCCCAAACTGGATTAAAAGCTGGCGTTTAACTCCAGAAAACGTCTCTACACGAAATTCCTTCATTGCTCAGCCCAAGCACACACCAAGTGGGCCCGGAAGTGGATTTTTATGTCATTTACTCATCTATGTACACCCTAGACTACTAGTTTTCTATATATAGGACCTTTTACTATTGTATTTTCATCTATCTTTGAATCTTTGGATTGTTTTTAGATCCTTTGATCTTTGGGAGGCTGGCCATTCGGCCATGCCTAGACCTTGTTCTTATGTATTTTCAACGGTGGAGTTTCTACACACCATAGATTAAGGTGTGGAGCTCTGCTGTACCTCGAGTATTAATGCAATTACTATTGTTCTTCCATTCAATTCCGCTTGTTCTTTATCCAAGATATCACTTGTTCTTCAACATGATGAAGGTGATGATTGACGCCCATCACCATTCTCACCCATGAACAAGGTGACTGACAACCATTCTTGTTCTACAAGCATCTGAGGCTTAGTGAATATCTCTTGGATTCTTCGGAATCCTCGTGGTATAGGCAGGACCTGATGGCGGCATTCAAGAGAATCCGGAAGGTCTAAACCTTGTCTGTGGTATTCTGAGTAGGATTCAATGATTGAATGACTGTGATGTGCTTCAAACCTGTAACCTACTGGGCGTTAGTGACAGACGCAAAAGAGTTATTCTATTCCGGTAGGGGAGGGAACCAAACCGGTGATTGGCGGCACTGTGACAGAGTGCTTTGCATTAGCTTTCACTGCGCGGATGGGAGGTAGCTGCTGACAACAGTGAGACCTTACACGAGCTTGCCATGGAAAGGAGTAAGAAGGATTGGATGAAGGCAGTAGGAAAGCAGAGAGACGGAAGGGAAGGCATCTTCATACGCTTGTCTGAAGCTCTTACACCAATGATATACATAAGTATCACTATCTTTATCTTTTATATTATTTTCGTTCATCATCATCTATACCCAATTGAGTCTGCCTGACTGAGATTTACAAGATGACCATAGCTTGCTTCATACCACCAATCTCCGTGGGATCGACCCTTACTCGCGTAAGGTATTACTTGGACGACCCAGTGCACTTGCTGGTTAGTTGTGCGAAGTTGTAGTGATCACAATTTCGTGCACCAAGTTTTTGGCGCCGTTGCCGGGGATTGTTCTTGTGTATGGACAACTGACGGTTCATCTTGTTGCTTAGATTAGGTATTTTTCTTCAGAGTTCTTTAAGAATGAATTCTAGTGTTTCAAGGTGATGTTCTTATCATCACCAAAGCTGATTGATCATCATCAATTTAGCTCTTGAATGCAATGTCCTGCTGAAGCTTAGCTAGCTATGTCTAATTCCTTTAGACTAAAGCTTCAGACTAACATTGCATGATTCCTGGAATTCTCATTAAGAATTTTGATACCTTTATTTTCCTTTTCACCTAATTTTCGAAAAAAAAAAAAACCAAAAAAAAAAAAATTTCACAAAAACCATAAAAACCAAAATATTTATGTTTCTTGTTTGAGTCTAGAGTCTCATCTTAAGTTTCGTGTCAATTGCATGTTTCTGTTCTTATTGCACATGCATGTGTCCTCATTAATCTTCAAGTTGTTCTTGATGATTTTCTTGTTTTGATCTTTGAATTCTATTGACTTGAGTGTTTTGTTGTTTCTCATATGCATTCTCATTAGTGTCAGTAGTATACAAACTGCTAAGTTTGGTGTCTTGCATGCATTGTTATTTGATTTTAGTTGCATTTCGATTATTAAAAATCCAAAATATTTTTAATTTGTGTCTTTTCAAGTCAATGATACAAAGAATTGAAGATTCAGAACATACTGCAGAGGAATTATACAGAAAAAGCTGAGCATTCAAAAAAAATGCCCAGTGAAGAAGACAGACTGGCGTTTAAACGCCAGCCAGGGTGCCTGGTTGGGCGTTTAACGCCCAAAAAGGTATAGGTTTGGGCGTTAAACGCCAGAATGTACACCATTCTGGGCGTTTAACGCCAGGATGGCAAAGGGGGAAGATTTTGTTTTCAAAATCAATTTTTTTCAAGTTTTCAAAGTTTTTCAAAATCAAATCTTTTCAAATCATATCTTTTCAATCAAATGTTTTCAAAATCAATTTCTTTCCTTTTTCAAAGATACTTACTAACAATTAATGATTTGATTGAACATTTTTTGCCTTTTCTGTTAAGGAAGGTTTTATGTTTGAATCATATCTTTTCTTGTTAGGCAAGTCATTAATTTTCAAAATCATATCTTTTCAAATTGTTTTCAAATCATATCTTTTAAAATTGTTTTCAAATTATATCTTCTCAATCACATCTTTTTAAAACCATAACTTTTCAATCATCTTTTTAATCACATCTTTTTCAAAATAGTTTTCAATCAAATCTTTTTAATTTCTAATTTCAAAATCTTTTTCAAAATCACTTTACTTCTTTCCCACTTTTGTTTTCGAAAATCAATTAAGTGTTTTTCAAAATGTTTTCAAAATCTTTTTCTTAATTTTCGAAAATTACTTCCTTCTTCTCACATCCTTCCATTTATGGACTAACACTATTCCTTAATGCAAAATTCGAACTCCATCTTCTTTGATAAGTTCGAATTTTCTACTTCTGTCTTCTACTTTTCTTTTCTTCTGACACCTCAAGGAATCTCTATACTGTGACATAGAGGATTCCATATTTTCTTGTTCTCTTCTCTTTCATATGAGCAGGAACAAAGACAAAGGCATTCTTGTTGAAGCTGACCCTGAACCTGAGAGAACCTTGAAGCGAAAACTAAGAGAAGCCAAGGCACAACTCTCTTTAGAGGACCTGACCGAATTCTTCAAAGAAGAAGGACACATGGCAGCCGAAAACAACAACAATGCCAACAATGCAAGAAGGTGCTGGGTGACTTTACTGCACCTACTCCTGATTTCTATGGGAGAAGCATCTCTATCCCTGCCATTGGAGCAAACAACTTTGAGCTAAAGCCTCAATTAGTTTCTCTAATGCAACAGAATTGCAAGTTCCATGGACTTCCAATGGAAGATCCTCATCAGTTCTTAGCTGAATCTTGCAAATCTGTGACACAGTCAAGACTAATGGGTTGACCCTGAGGTCTACAGACTGATGCTATTCCCTTTTGCTGTAAGAGACAGAGCTAGAATATGGTTGGATTCTCAACCTAAAGAAAGCCTGGACTCTTGGGAAAAGCTAGTCAATGCCTTCTTGGCAAAGTTCTTTCCACCACAAAGATGGAGTAAGCTTAGAGTGGAAGTCCAAACCTTCAGACAGAAGGATGGTGAATCCCTCTATGAAGCTTGGGAAAGATACAAACAATTAATCAGAAAATGTCCCTCAGACATGCTTTCTGAATGGAGCATCATAGGTATTTTCTATGATGGTCTCTCTGAACTGTCCAAGATGTCTTTGGATAGCTCTGCTGGAGAATCTCTTCATCTGAAGAAGACGCCTACAGAGGCTCAAGAGCTAATTGAAATGGTGCAAATAACCATTCATGTACACTTCTGAAAGGAATCCTGTGAACAATGGGACAAGTCAGAAGAAAGGAGTTCTTGAGATTGATACTCTGAATGCCATTTTGGCTCAGAATAAAATATTGACTCAACAAGTCAATTTGATTTCTCAAAGTCTGTCTGGAATGCAAAATGCACCAAGCAGTACTAAGGATGCTTCATCTAAAGAAGAAGCTTATGATCCTGAGAACCCTTCCATGGAAGAGGTGAATTACCTAGGAGAACCCTATGGAAACACCTATAATTCTTCATGGAGAAACCACCCAAGTTTCATGAATGAAACAAGGTCCTCCATCAGAAATTTGGAAGGACAAGTGGGACAGCTGAGCAAGAAAGTTACTGAACTCCCTCCAAGTACTCTCCCAAGCAACACAGAAGAAAATCCAAAAGGAGAGTGCAAAGCCATCAATATGGCCGAATTTGGAGAGGATAGAGAGGAAGTGAACGCCACTGAGGAAGACCTCAATGGGCGTGCACTAGCCTCCAATGAGTTCCCCAATGAGGAACCATGGGAATTTGGGACTCAAGATGAGACCATAGAGATTCCATTGGACTTACTTCTGCCTTTCATGAGCTCTGATGAGTATTCTTCCTCTGAAGAGGATGAGTATGTCACTGAAGAGCAAGTTGCTAAATACCTTGGAGCAATCATGAAGCTAAATGACAAGTTATTTGGAGATGAGACTTGGGAGGATGAACCTCCCTTGCTCACCAAAGAACTGGATGACTTGTCTAGGCAGAAATTACCTCAAAAGAGACAAGATCCTGGGAAGTTTTCAATACCTTGTACCATAGGCACCATGACCTTCAAGAAGGCCTTGTGTGACTTAGGGTCAAGTGTAAACCTCATGCCCCTCTCTGTAATGGAGAAATTAGGGATCTTGAGGTGCAAGCTGCAAGAATCTCATTAGAGATGGCAGACAACGCAAGAAAACAAGCTCATGGACTTGTAGAGAATGTTTTGGTGAAGATTGAAGACCATTACATCCCTACTGATTTCATAGTCCTAGAGACTGGGAAGTGCATGGATGAATCCATCATCCTTGGCAGACCCTTCCTAGCCACAGCAAAGGCTGTGATTGATGTTGATAGAGGAGAGTTGATCATTCAAGTGAATGAAGAATCCTTGGTGTTTAAGGCCCAAGGATATCCCTCTGTCATCATGGAGAAGAAGCATGAAGAGCTTCTCTCAAAACAGAGCCAAACAGAGCCCCCACAGTCAGACTCTAAGTTTGGTGTTGGGAGGCCACAACCAAACTCTAAGTTTGGTGTTGAACCCCCACATTCAAACTCTAAGTTTGGTGTTGGGAGGTTCCAACACGGTTCTGAGCATCTCTGAGGCTCCATGGGAGTCCTCTGTCAAGCTAATGACATTAAAGAAGCGCTTGTTGGGAGGCAACCCAATGTTTTAGTTAACTATTTTCTTTTGTTATTTTATCTTTTTTGTAGGTTGATGATCATAAGAAGTCACAAAATCCATTGAAAAAGCAAAAACAGAATGAAAAACAGGAAGAAAAACAGCACACCCTGGAGGAAGAACTCACTGGCGTTTAAACGCCAGTGAAGGTAGCAGTTGGGCGTTTAACGCCCAGTCTGGCACCATTCTGGGCGTTTAACGCCAGAAAGGGGCACCAGACTGGCGTTAACGCCAGGAAAGGGCTAGAACCTGGCGTTAAACGCCAGAAATGGGCACCAGCCGGCGTTTAACGCCAGAATTGGCTCAAAACGTGTTTTTGAGCCCCATTTGTGCAAGGATGACTTTTCCTTGACACCTAAGGATCTGTGGACCCCACAGGATCCCCAAACAACCCCACCACTCTCTCTTTCTTCTTCACCCATTCACCAATCACCTCAACATCTCTTTCTCTTCACCACTCACATCCATCCTTCATAAAACACCACTTCTTCTCCTTATGGCCGAACCACAAGGCCATCTCCCTCTCCTCCATTTCTTCTTCTTCTACTCTCTTCTTTCTTCTTTTGCTCGAGGACGAGCAAACCTTTTAAGTTTGGTGTGGTAAAAGCATTGCTTTTTGCTTTTCCATAACCATTTATGGCATCCAAAGCCGGTTCAACTGAGAAGGCATGACCTCAAGCCCATCACTAAGAAGAAGATGGAGCAAACAAGAGACCCCTCTCATCATGAGATCCCTGAGATACCTCAAGGGATGCACTTTCCTCCACAAGACTATTGGGAGCAACTGAACACCTCCCTAGGAGAATTAAGTTCCAACATGGGACAACTAAGGGTGAAGCACATGCCATCCTCCTCCATGAAATTAGAGAAGATCAAAGAATCATGAGAGAGGAGCAACAAAGACAAGGAAGAGACATTGAGGAGCTCAAGCACTCCATAGGATCTTCAAGAGAAAGAAAGAGCCGCCATCATTAAGGTGGACCCGTTCTTTAATCTCCTTGTTCTTTATTTTTCTGTTTTTCGAATTTCTATGCTTATGTTTATCTATGTTTGTGTCTTATGATCATTAGTGTCTTAGTGTCTATGCCTTAAAGCTATCAATATGAATCCATCACCTTTCTTAAATGAAAACTGTTTTTATCACAAAGAACAAGAAGTACAGGATTTCAAATTCATCTTTAAAACTAGCTTAATTAGTTTGATGTGGTGACAAATACTTTTTGTTTTCTGAATGTATGCTTGAACAGTGCATATGTCTTTTGAATTTGTTGTTCATGAATGTTAAAATTGTTGGCTCTTGAAAGAATGATGAAAAGGAGACATGTTACTGAGGATCTGAAAATCATAAAAATGATTCTTGAAGCAAGAAAAAGCAGTGAATACAAAAAAAAAAAAAAAAAAAAAGAGAGAAGCAGAAAAACGAAAAAAAAAAAAGGGGAGAAAGAAAGAGAAAAGAAAAAGAAAGAAATAAAGTTGTGATCCAAGGCAAAAGAGTGTGCTTAAGAACCCTGGACACCTCTAATTGGGGACTTTAGCAAAGCTGAGTCACAATCTGAAAAGGTTCACCCAATTATGTGTCTGTGGCATGTATGTATCCGGTGGTAATACTGGAAGACAGAGTGCTTTGGGCCACAGCCAAGACTCAATAAGTAGCTGTGTTCAAGAATCATCATACTTAACTAGGAGAATCAATAACACTATCTGGATTCTAAGTTCCTAAAGAAGCCAATCATTCTGAACCTCAGAGGATAAAGTGAGATGCCAAAACTGTTTGGAGGCAAAAAGCTACTAGTCCCACTCATCTAATTTGGAGCTATGTTTCATTGATAATTTGGAGTCTATAGTATATTCTCTTCTTTTTATCTTATTTGATTTTCAGTTGCTGGGGACAAGCAACAATTTAAGTTTGGTGTTGTGATGAGCGGATAATTTGTATGCTTTTTGGCATTGTTTTTAGTATGTTTTTAGTATCTTTTAGTTAGTTTTTAGTATATTTTTATTAGTTTTTAATTAAAAATCACTTTTCTGGACTTTACTATGAGTTTGTGTGTTTTCTGTGATTTCAGGTATTTTCTGACTGAAATTGAGGGTCCTGAGCAAAAATCTGATCCAGAGACTGAAAAGGACTGCAGATGCTGTTGGATTCTGACTTCCCTGCACTCGAAGTGGATTTTCTGGAGCTACAGAAGCCCAATTGGCGCGCTCTCAACGGCGTTGGAAAGTAGACATCCTGGGCTTTCCAGCAATATATGATAGTCCATACTTTGCCCAAGATTTGATGGCCCAAACCGGCGTTCAAAGTCACCCCAAGAATTCCCAGCGTTAAACGCCGGAACTGGCACCTAATTGGGAGTTAAACGCCCAAACTGGATTAAAAGCTGGCGTTTAACTCCAGAAAACGTCTCTACACGAAATTCCTTCATTGCTCAGCCCAAGCACACACAAGTGGGCCCGGAAGTGGATTTTTATGTCATTTACTCATCTATGTACACCCTAGACTACTAGTTTCTATATATAGGACCTTTTACTATTGTATTTTCATCTATCTTTGAATCTTTGGATTGTTTTTAGATCCTTTGATCTTTGGGAGGCTGGCCATTCGGCCATGCCTAGACCTTGTTCTTATGTATTTTCAACGGTGGAGTTTCTACACACCATAGATTAAGGTGTGGAGCTCTGCTGTACCTCGAGTATTAATGCAATTACTATTGTTCTTCCATTCAATTCCGCTTGTTCTTTATCCAAGATATCACTTGTTCTTCAACATGATGAAGGTGATGATTGACGCCCATCACCATTCTCACCCATGAACAAGGTGACTGACAACCATTCTTGTTCTACAAGCATCTGAGGCTTAGTGAATATCTCTTGGATTCTTCGGAATCCTCGTGGTATAGGCAGGACCTGATGGCGGCATTCAAGAGAATCCGGAAGGTCTAAACCTTGTCTGTGGTATTCTGAGTAGGATTCAATGATTGAATGACTGTGATGTGCTTCAAACCTGTAACCTACTGGGCGTTAGTGACAGACGCAAAAGAGTTATTCTATTCCGGTAGGGGAGGGAACCAAACCGGTGATTGGCGGCACTGTGACAGAGTGCTTTGCATTAGCTTTCACTGCGCGGATGGGAGGTAGCTGCTGACAACAGTGAGACCTTACACGAGCTTGCCATGGAAAGGAGTAAGAAGGATTGGATGAAGGCAGTAGGAAAGCAGAGAGACGGAAGGGAAGGCATCTTCATACGCTTGTCTGAAGCTCTTACACCAATGATATACATAAGTATCACTATCTTTATCTTTTATATTATTTTCGTTCATCATCATCTATACCCAATTGAGTCTGCCTGACTGAGATTTACAAGATGACCATAGCTTGCTTCATACCACCAATCTCCGTGGGATCGACCCTTACTCGCGTAAGGTATTACTTGGACGACCCAGTGCACTTGCTGGTTAGTTGTGCGAAGTTGTAGTGATCACAATTTCGTGCACCACTTCACAATTTCAAGAATCATTCAACCAGTTGGCCCAACTGCAAGCGGAGAATATGAGAGCTCTCAAGGAATTCACAACCCTTCATGATGCAAGGTATGGAGTTCAAGCTGATTATAACATAAATGGCCAGGTCAAGTTAAGCTACATTGCGGATCATCTATACAACATGGAACCAGCATTCCCAACTTATGATGAATACTTCAAAGTAAGAAGTGAAAGAGAAGTAGACAAAGTAATACGCCTGGAGAACAGGGTAGAAGAGACAATGAAGAAAGCTGGATTCTGGCAAAGGCTAAAAGGCAAGGGCAAGGGAGAAACTAGTAAGCAAGCAAGTGAGAAGAAAAAGAAAGACAAAAAGGAAGACAAATAAAAGGTAGACCCGCTCCTTGCTTATCACATCTAATAAAGAAAGAAAATGTTTGTTTAGTTGGTAGTAACTTTTAGTTTAAGTCAGTTTGCATTTTGAGTGTTCTTGTTGAAATAAGTATGCTAGCTTAAGTATGTGCTTGTGTGTATTCACTTTCACTTGACTAAATGCCTGTCTTGTCCCCTGAGTTTTTCCAATTAAATAAAAGAAATGTTTGAACAAAAAGTGGGATAGTTCCTTATTAGCAAGGTTTGAAATAATGGTAAGTGGTGGTATGTGTGTTTGATTATGTGGTAGCTCACTCATAATGAATAAAAGAATAGACTGTTTTCTTTCTAAGTAAAAATTAGCTTACTGTCTATGAATCTTAGCAAATAAAAATCCTTGGTTGAAAGAAAAACAAATAGAAAGTAAAAGAAAAGCCAAGAGTGGCAGCAAAAACAAAATAAAGAAAGAATAAAGCTAGACATCAATAGCTTGAACCTTAGAACATATGCCTGTGGTGTTTTTGCACTAGGATCTGCTTGGATGATTAGGTTCTATGGAGTGCTTTATCACTTGGTAACTTGGGTTAACGAACTCGGGATTACCAACTGAAAATCCATTATCAAGAGCAACCTAGTTGCAAGACATTTAGTAGCCCAAAGAGGTGCTGGGCATCAATGTTCTAAGAAGAAATGTGAGCCAAGTGTCTATAGTGAATAATGTGTTAAGCACAAATAAGTTAAGAAATTGCTGCATGACGAGCAGATATTTTATACTCTTTTTGGGGGTATTTTCATATAGTTTTTAGTAGAATCTAGCTACTTTTTAGTATATTTTTATTAGTTTTTATACAAAAATCACATTTCTGGACTTTGCTATGAGTTTGTGTATTTTTTTGTGATTTCAGGTATTTTCTAGTTGAAATTGTGGGACCTGAGCAAAAATTTGATTCAGAGGCTGATAAAGGACTGCTGATGCTGTTGGATTCTGACCTCCCTGCACTCGAAATGGAATTTTTGGAGCAACAGAAACCCAAATGGCATGCTCTCAATTGCGTTGGAAAGTAGACATCCAGGGCTTTTCAGTAATAGATAATATTCTATACTTTTCTCGAGTTTAGATGATGCAAACTGGCGTTCAACGCCAGCTTTCTGCCCTATTTTGGCGTCAAACGCCAGAAACAAGTTGCAAGCTAGAGTCAAACTCCAAAAACAAGTTACAAACTGGCGTTCAACTCCAAGGAAGGCCTCTACATGTGAAAGCTTCAATGCTCAGCCCCAACACACACCAAGTGGGCCCAGGAAGTGGATTTCTACACTATCTATCTTAGTTTACTCATTTTCTGTAAACCTAGGTTACTAGTTGAGTATAAAAACTACTTTTAGAGATTTATTTTGTACCTCATGACATTTTACATCTGAATTTGTATCTTTGATGGCATGAGTCTCTAAACTCCATGGTTGGGGGTGAGGAGCTCTGCTGTGTCTCGATGAATTAATGCAATTATTTCTGTTTTTTATTCAATCACGCTTGTTTCTATTCTAAGATATTCATTCGCACTTCAACATGATGAATGTGATGATCCGTGACACTCATCACCATTCTCAACCTATGAATGTGTGCGTGACAACCACTTCTGTTCTACCTTAGATTGAATGTATGTCTCTTGGGTTCCTGGCTCACGAGTTTGATTACCTCTCCTGACAAAAGAGCATTCAAATCCGTGAGATCAGAGTCTTCGTGGTATAAGCTAGAATCATTTGGCAGCATTCTTAAGGTATGAAAAGTCTAAACCTTGTCTATGGTATTCCGAGTAGAATCTGGGAAGGGATGACTGTGACGAGCTTCAAACTCATGAATGTTGGGTGATGAGCGGATAATTTGTACGCTTTTTGGCATTGTTTTTAGTATGTTTTTAGTAGATTTAGTTAGTCTTTAGTATACTTTTTATTAGTTTTTAGTTAAAATTCACTTTTCTGGACTTTACTATGAGTTTGTGTGTTTTTCTGTGATTTCAGGTATTTTCTGGCTGAAATTGAGGGACTTGAGCAAAAATCTGATTCAGAGACTGAAAAGGACTGCAGATGCTGTTGGATTCTAACCTCCCTGCACTCGAAGTGGATTTTCTGGAGCTACGAAAGCCCAATTGGCGAGCTCTCAACGGCGTTGGAAAGTACACATTCTGGGCTTTCCAGCAATATATAATAGTCCATACTTTGCCCAAGATTTGATGGCCCAAACCGGCATTCAATGTCACCTTCAGAATTCCCAGCGTTAAACGCCGGAACTGGCACCAAAGTGGGAGTTAAACGCCCAAACTGGCACAAAAGCTGGCGTTTAACTCCAAGAAGAGTCTCTACACGAAAATGCTTCAATGCTCAGCCCAAACACACACCAAGTGGGCCCGAAAGTGGATTTTTATGTCATTTACTCACCTTTGTAATTCTTAAGCTACTAGTTCCCTATAAATAGGACCTTTTACTATTGTATTTACATCTTTTGATCACTTTAGATCTCTAGATAATCTTTGGACGTCTTGTTCTTAGATTATTGGGAGGCTGGCCTCACGGCCATGCCTAGACCTTGTTCTTATGTATTTTCAACGGTGGAGTTTCTACACACCATAGATTAAGTTGTGGAGCTCTGCTGTACCTCGAGTATTAATGCAATTACTATTGTTCTTCTATTCAATTCAGCTTGTTCTTATTCCAAGATATTCATTCGCACTCAAGAACTTGATGAATGTGATGATTATGTGACGCTCATCATCATTCTCACTTATGAACGCGTGACTGACAACCACCTCCGTTCTACAAGCAAACAAGGCTCTAATGTTTATCTCTTGGGTTCTTTAATCGGAATCTTCGTGGTATAAGCTAGAATTGATGGCGGCATTCAAGAGAATCCGGAAGGTCTAAACCTTGTCTGTGGTATTCTGAGTAGGATTCAATGATTGAATGACTGTGACGAGCTTCAAACTCGCGATTGTGGGGCGTTAGTGACAGACGCAAAAGAATCACTGGATTCTATTCCGACATGATCAAGAACCGACAGCTAGATAGCCGTGCCGTGACAGGGTGCGTTGAACATTTCCACTGAGAGGATGGGAGGTAGCCACTGACAACGGTGAAACCCTTGCATACAGCTTGCCATGGAAAGGAGTAAGAAGGATTGGATGAAGACAGTAGGAAAGCAGAGAGACGGAAGGGACAAAACATCTCCATTCGCTTATCTGAAGTTCTCACCAATAAATTGCATAAGTATCTCTATCTTTATCTTTCATTCATATATCATTCATAACCATTTGAGTCTGCCTGACTGAGATTTACAAGGTGACCATAGCTTGCTTCATACCAACAATCTCCGTGGGATCGACCCTTACTCGCGTAAAGTTTATTACTTGGACGACCCAGTACACTTGCTGGTTAGTTGTGCGAAGTTGTGTTTATGCCATGGTACTGAGCACCAAGTCTTTGGGGCCATTACTAGGGATTATTTGAGTTGTGAAAAGTAGTGATCACAATTTTGTGCACCATTGGGCGTGGTGACAGACGCAAAAGGATCAATGGATCCTATTCCAACGTTAGTGAGAACCAACATATGATTAGCCATGTACATGGACCCTTTTCACTGAGAGGACGGCTGGTAGCCATTGACAACGGTGATCCACCAACATACAACTTGCCATGGAAAGAGACCTGCGTGCGTGAAGAAGAAGACAGTAGGAAAGGTGAAATTCAAAGGACAGAGCATCTCCAAAACTCCAACCCATTCTCCATTATAGCGTAACAAGTATTCATTTCATGTTCTCTCACTTTTCACAATTAAAACTAAGAACCACTATTGATATCCTGACTAAGAATAATAAGATAACCATAGCTTGCTTCAAGCCGGCAATCTCCGTGGGATCGACCCTTACTCACGTAAGGTATTACTTTGACGACCCAGTACACTTGTTGGTTAGTTGTGCGGAATTACATAGTGTCAGTGTAATTTTCGTGCACCAAGTTTTTGGCACCGTTGCCTGGGATTGTTCGAGTTTGAACAACTGACGGTTTATCTTGTTACTTAGATAAGGAAAATTTTATCTTTTTTATTTAGAGTCACTAGGATTGCATATTTCATTATTCCTTTTAAAAAATCTTTCAAAAATATTATTTTTCTTCATTAGTTTTTAATTTTTCTTTGAGTCTTTTGTTTGAGTTTAGTTTCATATTTTAAGTTTGGTGTCAATTGCATGTTTTTATTTTCCTTTAAATTTTTGAGTTTGTGTTCATTGTTCCTGCTTGATCTTTAAGTCGTTCTTGCTATTTTTCTTGTTTGATCTTTAGTTTTTCTTGTTTTGTGTCTTTTTTTTTGTTTTTCTTGTGCATTTTCAAATTATCAGTATTCAAAAAAATTATACATATTAAATACCTTTTTAAAACACGTTAAATTTATAGGTCAGTTGGCTAGAGCGTTGTGCTTGTGTTCTTGGTGATTGGATATCTTCCTTTTAAAACTTTTTCAAAAATAATTTTTCTTTGATTAAATCTTGTGCCAAATTTTAAGTTTGGTGTTCTCTTGTTATTTTTCTTTAATTTTCAAAAATTTATTTTTAGTTTTATAAAAGTTTTAAGTTTGGTGTTCTTTTTTGTGTTCTTGAGTCTTTGAATTTTGTTCTTATTGTTCTTGTGAGTCTTCAAGGTGTTCTTGAGTCTTCTTTGTGTTTTTGATCTTAAAATTTTTAAGTTTGGTGTTCCTTGGTGTTTTCCCTCCAAAATTTTTGAAAAACAAGGAGCATTAGATCTAAAAATTTTAAGTCTTGTGTCTTTTGTGTGTTTTTCTCTTTCCTCATAAAATTGAAAAAAAAATATCCTTTCCTTTAATTGCTCATAATTTTCGAATCCCTTGAGTTGACTTGGTCAAAATTTTTCAAGTCATATCCTTTTAAAATTTCTAAAATCATATCTTTTTCAAAAACATCCTAACCACTTTCTCTCTCCTCACTTTTTCGAAAGTCCTCATAAAATATTTTCAAATATTTTGTTTATTTATTTTATTTATTTATTTTATTATTTATTTTATTTTATTATTTAAAAAAATGGTTTTTAATAAATAAATATAATAAAATAAATAAAATAAATCCACATCATCTCCCTTTCTCCATCACGGACCTAAGTGGAAATGAACAGTCCAGAAGGACTCTGAGGGTCATATGCTAATCCCACTACTGCTTCATATGGGAGTAGTATCTGTATACCCTCCATCGGAATCAGTAGTTTTGAGTTGAATTCTCAGCTCATTATCATGGTGCAGCAAATTTGCCAGTATTCCGGTCTTCCACAAGAAGAACCTACTCAGTTTCTGGCACAGTTCTTACAAATTGCTGACACAGTACATGATAAGGAAGTAGATCAGGATGTCTACAAATTATTACTATTTCTATTTGCTGTAAAAGACCAAGCTAAGAGGTGGTTAAATAACCAACCTAAACCTAGCATAAGAACATGGAAACAGTTGTCAAACAAATTCCTAAATCAATATTTCACTCCTAAGAGGATGACATAGCTAAGGCTGGACATCTAAGGTTTTAAACAAAAGGATAATAAATCCCTTTACAACGCCTGGGAGAGGTACAGAGAGATGCTAAGGAAATGCCCCTCTGAAATATTTTCAGAATGAGTGCAGTTAGACATCTTCTACTACGAGCTTACAGCAAAAGCTCAGATATCTCTAGACCACTCAGCTGGTGGATCTATACACATGAGAAAAATAATTGAAGAGGCTAAAAAGCTCATTGATACAGTTGCTAGAAATCAGCATCTGTATTTAAGTAGTGAGTCCTCTATAAAAGAAGAGGCTAAGGCAGTATTCACTAAACTTAGTCCTCTAGAACAAGTTGCTGAAATCAATCAGCAATTATGTTATCTGACAGAACAGTTGGCAGAATTTAAAGAGATGTTACAAGACACTAAGGATGCTAACAGGAACATGGAAGCACAACTTGACCAGACAAGACAGTAGTTATCAAAACAGATAACAGAAGAGTGCCAAGTAGTCCAATTAAGGAGTGGAAAAATATTGAATACCTCAACTCAAAGCAGTAGAAAGTCAAGAAAAGAACAAATAATAGAGGTTGAGCATACTGTTACCCAAAATCCCTCTGAGGACAGTAAGAGCCTAGAGAGGAATGATTCTGGCATTCAAACACCAGAAAGAGGTGAAAAATTGGTGTTAAACGCCTAGTGAATGCCCAGTTCTGGCGTTCAAACGCCAGAAAAAGGGGAAAAATTGGTGTTAAATGCCCAACCCATGTTCAGTTCTGGTGTTCAAACACCAGAAAAGGGAGGGAATCTGGCGTTAAATGCCAATCCAGCCCCCGATCTTGGCATTCAAACGCCTATGAGGGGTCAGACACTTGCAAGTGCTGATGATAACTCCCTCAAGAAGGCTTCTCAACCTACCTCTATAGGAAATAAACCAGCGACAACCAAGGTTGAAGAATACAAAGCCAAAATACCTTATCCTCAGAAACTCCACCAAGCAGAACAGGATAAACAATTTGCCCACTTTACATACTATCTCAGGACTCTTGAAATCAAGATTCCATTTGCAGAGGAACTTGAGCAAATACCCTCTTATGCTAAGTTCATGAAAGAGATCTTAAGCCATAAGAAGGATTGGAGAGAAACTGAAAAAGTTTTTCTCATTGAAGAATGCAGTGCAATCATTTTGAAGAGCTTACCAGAGAATCTTAAGGATCCTAGAAGCTGTATGATACCATGCACATTAGAGGGTACCTGTACCAAGACAGCTCTATGAAATCTTGGGGCAAGTATCAACCTAATCCCTGCATCCACTATCAGAAAGCTTGGCTTGACTGAAGAAGTCAAACCAACCAGGATATGTCTTCAACTTGCTGATGGCTCCATTAAATATCCATCAGGCATGATTGAAGACATAATTGTCATAGTTGGGCCATTTCGCCTTTCCCACTGATTTTGTAGTGCTGGAAATGGAGGATATCTTTAAAGATGTCCAGCTTGATTTGGAAGAACCAGAGAAAATAAAAGAACCTCTGAAAATTCCTCAGGAAGAGGAGAAACCTCCTAAACCCGAGCTCAAACCACTACCACCATCCCTGAAATATGCATTTCTGGGAGAAGGTGAAACTTTTCCTGTAATCATAAGCTCTGCCTTAGAGCCACAAGAAGAGGAAGCACTAATTCAGGTGCTAAGGACACACAAGACAGCTCTTGGGTGGTCCATTAGTGATCTCAAGGGCATTAGCCCAGCCAGATGCATGAATAAGATCCTACTAGAGGATAATGCCAAACCAGTGGTTCAACCACAAAGGCGGCTGAATCCAGCCATGAAGGAGGTGGTGCAGAAAGAGGTCACTAAATTACTAGAGGTTGGGATTATTTATCCCATTTCTGATAGCCCCTAGGTGAGCCCTGTCCAAGTTGTACCCAAAAAAGGAGGCATGACAGTGGTTCATAATGAAAAAAATGAACTGGTTCCTACAAGAACAGTTACAGGGTGGCGATATGTATTGACTACAAAAGACTCAATACAGCCACCGGAAAGGATCATTTTCCTTTACCATTCATAGACCAAATGCTAGAAAGGCTAGCAAGTCATGACTATTACTACTTTCTGGATGGCTACTCAGGCTACAACCAAATTACAGTAGATCCTCAAGATCAAGAGAAAACAGCATTCACATGTCCATCTGGAGTATTTGCCTATAGAAGGATGCCATTTGGTCTGTGTAATGCACCGGCAACTTTTCAGAGATGCATGCTCTCTATCTTCTCTGATATGGTGGAAAAATTTCTGGAAGTCTTCATGGATGACTTATCAGTATTTGGAGACTCATTCAGCTCTTGTCTTGATCATCTAGCACTTGTTCTGAAAAGATACCAAGAGACTAACCTAGTTTTAAACAGGGAAAAATGTCACTTTGTGGTGACTGAAGGAATTGTCCTTGGGCATAAAATTTTGAATAAAGGCATATAGGTGGATCAAGCTAAGGTGGAGGTAATCGAAAAATTACCACCACCCACCAATGTAAAGGCAATCAGAAGTTTTCTGGGACATGCAGGATTCTACAGGAGGTTTATAAAGGATTTTTCAAAAATCGCAAAACCTCTAAGTAATCTGCTAGCTGCTGATACACCATTTGTCTTTAACATAGAGTGTTTGCAAGCCTTTGAGACTCTGAAGGCTAAGCTGTTCATAGCGCCTATCATTTCTGCATCGGACTAGACATTACCATTTGAACTAATGTGTGATGCCAGTGACCATGCTATTGGTGCAGTATTGGGACAGAGGCATGACAAGCTTCTGCACATCATTTACTACGTGATGAGCGGATGATTTGTATACTTTTTGGCATTGTTTTTAGTATGTTTTTGATATGATCTAGTTAGTTTTTAGTATATTTTTATTAGTTTTTAGTTAAAATTCACTTTTCTGGACTTTACTATGAGTTTGTGTGTTTTTCTGTGATTTCAGGTATTTTCTGGCTGAAATTGAGGGACCTGAGCAAAAATCTGATCCAGAGACTCAAAAGGGCTGCAGATGCTGTTGGATTCTGACCTCCCTGCACTCGAAGTGGATTTTCTGGAGCTACAGAAGCCCAATTGGCGCGCTCTCAACGGCGTTGGAAAGTAGACATCCTGGGCTTTCCAGCAATATATAATAGTCCATACTTTGCCCAAGATTTGATGGCCCAAACCGGCGTTCAAAGTCACCTCAAGAAATTCCAGCGTTAAACGCCGGAACTGGCACCTAATTGGGAGTTAAACGCCCAAACTGGCACTAAAGCTGGCGTTTAACTCCAAGGAGAGTCTCTACACGAAAAAAGCTTCATTGCTCAGCCCAAGCACACACCAAGTGGGCCCGGAAGTGGATTTTTATGTCATTTACTCATCTATGTACTAGTTTTCTATAAGTAGGACCTTTTACTATTGTATTAGGACATCTGGGTAGCTATCTTTGAGTTTTATGCTATCTTAGATCATTGGGAGGCTGGCCATTCGGCCATGCCTAGACCTTATGCTTATGTATTTTTGGTGCACGAAATTGTGATCACTACAACTTCGCACAACTAACCAGCAAGTGCACTGGGTCGTCCAAGTAATACCTTACGCGAGTAAGGGTCGATCCCACGGAGATTGGTGGTATGAAGCAAGCTATGGTCATCTTGTAAATCTCAGTCAGGCAGACTCAATTGGGTATAGATGATGATGAACGAAAATAATATAAAAGATAAAGATAGTGATACTTATGTATATCATTGGTGTAAGAGCTTCAGACAAGCGTATGAAGATGCCTTCCCTTCCGTCTCTCTGCTTTCCTACTGCCTTCATCCAATCCTTCTTACTCCTTTCCATGGCAAACTCGTGTAGGGTCTCACTGTTGTCAGCAGCTACCTCCCATCCTCTCAGTGAAAGCGATTGCATATGTCCTGTCACGGCATAGCGGAATTCATCTGTCGGTTCTCAATCAGGCCGGAATAGAATCCAGTGATTCTTTTGCGTTATCACTAACGCCCCGCCCTCAGGGTTTGAAGCACGTCACAGTCATTCAATCATTGAATCCTACTCAGAACACCCCAGACAAGGTTAGACCTTCCGGATTCTCTTGAATGCTGCCATCAGTTCTTGCCTATACCACGAAGACTCTGATCTCACGGAATGGCTGGCTCGTTTGTCAGGCGAGCACTCGGTTGTCAGGCGATCAACCATGCATCGTGCAATCGGAAATCCAAGAGATATTCACTAAGCCTCAGATGCTTGTAGAACAAGAATGGTTGTCAGTCACCTTGTTCATAGGTGAAGAACAAGTGATATCTTGGTAAAAGAACAAGCGGAATTGAATGGAAGAACAATAGTAATTGCATTAATACTCGAGGTACAGCAGAGCTCCACACCCTTAATCTATGGTGTGTAGAAACTCCACCGTTGAAAATACATAAGAACAGGGTCTAGGCATGGCCGAATGGCCAGCCTCCCAAAGATCTAAAATAGCATAAAAGTGAAGATAGCTACCAAAGTCTACTAATACAATAGTAAAAGGTCCTATTAATAGTAAACTAGTAACCTAAGGTGTACAGAAATGAGTAAATGACATAAAAATCCACTTCCGGGCCCACTTGGTGTGTGCTTGGGCTGAGCAATCAAGGAAATTCGTGTAGAGACCTTTTCTGGAGTTAAACGCCAGCTCCCATGCCAGTTTGGGCGTTTAACTCCAACTTTTATTCCTGTTCCGGCGTTTAACGCTGGAATTCCTGAGGCCGGATTGCTTCGCGGGTTTGGGCCATCAAATCTTGGACAAAGTATGGACTATTATATATTGATGGAAAGCCCTGGATGTCTACTTTCCAACGCCGTTGAGAGCGCGCCAATTGGGCTTCTGTAGCTCCAGAAAATCCACTTCGAGTGCAGGGAGGTCAGAATCCAACAGCATCTGCAGTCCTTTTTGGTCTCTGAATCAGATTTTTGCTCAGGTCCCTCAATTTCAGCCAGAAAATACCTGAAATCACAGAAAACACACAAACTCATAGTAAAGTCCAGAAAAGTGAATTTTAAATAAAAACTAATAAAAATGTACTAAAATCTAACTAAAAGATATCAAAAACATACTAAAAACAATGCCAAAAAGTATACAAATTATCCGCTCATCACAACACCAAACTTAAATTGTTGCTTGTCCTCAAGCAACTGAAAATCAAATAAGATCAAAAGAAGAGAATATGCAATGAATTCCAAAAACATCTGTGAAGATCAGTATTAATTAGATGAGCGGGGCTTTTAACCTTCTGTCTCTGAACAGTTTTGGCATCTCAATCTATCCCTTGAAATTCAGAATGGTTGGCTTCTTTAGGAACTCAGAGTCCAGATAGTGTTAATGATTCTCCTAGTAAAGTATGATGATTCTTGAACATAGCTATTTATTGAGTCTTGGCTGTGGCCCAAAGCACTCTGTCTTCCAGTATTACCACCGGATACATACATGCCACAGATACATAATTGGGTGAACCTTTTCAGATTGTGACTCAGCTTTGCTAAAGTCCCCAATTAGAGGTGTCCAGGGTTCTTAAGCACACTCTTATTTGCCTTGGATCACAACTTTATTTCTTTTCTTTTTCTTTCTTTTCTTTCTTTTTTTTTTCGATTTTTTTTTTTTTCGGTTTTTTTCTCTTTTTTTTTTTTTTTTTTAATAGCTTTTTCTTGCTTCAAGAATCATTTTATTGATTTTTCAGATCCTCAGTAACATGTCTCCTTTTTCATCATTCTTTCAAGAGCCAACATTCATGAACCACAAATTCAAGATACATATGCACTGTTTACACATACATTCAGAGAACAAAAATATTGCCACCACATCAAAATAATTAAACTATTATAAAATTCAAAATTCATGCAACTCTTTCCTTTTCAATTAAGCACGTTTTTATTGAAGAAAGGTGATGGATTCATAGGACATTCATAACTTTAAGGCATAGACACTAAGACACTAATGATCATAAGACACAAACATGGATAACATAAAGCATAAAATTCGAAAAACAGAAGAATAAAGAACAAGGAAATCAAGGAATGGGTCCACCTTAGTGATGGCGGCTCTTCCTTGCTTTTGAAGGTCCTATGGAGTGCTTGAGCTCCTCAATGTCTCTTCCTTGCCTTTGTTGCTCCTTCCTCATGATTCTTTGATCTTCTCTAATCTCATGAAGGATGATGGAGTGTTCTTGGTGCTCCACCCTTAGTTGTCCCATGTTGGAACTCAACTCTCCTAGGGAGGTATTCAGTTGCTCCCAATAGTTTTGTGGAGGAAAGTTCATCCCTTGAGGAATCTCAGGGATTTCTTGATGAGAGGGGTCTCTTGTGTATTCCATCCTTTTCTTGGTGATGGGCTTGTCCTCATCAATGGGGATATCTCCTTCTATGTCAACTCCAACTGAATAACAGAGGTGACAAATGAGGTGAGGAAAGGCTAATCTTGCCAAAGTGGAGGTCTTGTCCGCCACCTTATAGAGTTCTTGGGCTATAACCTCATGAACTTCTATTTCTTCTCCAATCATGATGCTATGGATCATGATGGCCCGGTCTATGGTAACTTCGGACCGGTTGCTAGTGGGAATGATTGAGCGTTGTATGAACTCTAACCATCCTCTAGCCACGGGTTTGAGGTCATGCCTTCTCAATTGAACCGGCTTTCCTCTTGAGTCTTGCCTCCATTGTGCGCCCTCTTCACATATGACTGTGAGGACTTGGTCCAACCTTTGATCAAAGTTGACCCTTCTAGTGAAAGGATGCTCATCTCCTTGCATCATAGGCAAGTTGAACGCCACCCTCACACTCTCCGGACTAAAATCCAAGTATTTCCCCCGAACCATAGTAAGATAATTCTTTGGATTCGGGTTCACACTTTGGTCATGGTTCTTTGTGATCCATGCATTGGCATAGAACTCTTGAACCATCAAGATTCCAACTTGTTGAATGGGGTTGGTGAGAACTTCCCAACCTCTTCTTTGGATCTCATGGCGGATCTCCGGATATTCACCCTTTTTGAGTAAAAAGGGGACTTCGGGGATCACCTTCTTCAAGGCCACAACTTCATAGAAGTGGTCTTGATGCACCTTTGAGAGGAATCTATCCATCTCCCATGACTCGGAGGTGGAAGCTTTTGCTTTCCCTTTCCTCTTTTTAGAGGTTTCTCCGGCCTTTGGTGCCATAATGGTTATGGAAAAACGAAAAAGCAACGCTTTTACCACACCAAACTTAAAATGTTTGCTCGTCCTCGAGCAAAAGAAGAAAGAAAGGAGTAGAAGAAGAAGAAATGAGGAAGAGGGGGAGGGTAGTGTGTTCGGCCAAAGGGGGAAGAAGTGGTCTTTAGGTTGTGTGAAAATGAAGGGTTGAAGAAGGGTATTTATAGGAGAGAGGGGGTAAAGGTTCGGCCATTTGAGGGTGGGTTTGGGAGGGAAAGTGGTTTGAATTTGAAGGGTGAGGTTGGTGGGGTTTTATGAAGGATGGATGTGAGTGGTGAAGAGAAAGATGGGATTTGATAGGTGAGGGGTTTTTGGGGAAGAGGTGTTGAGGTGATTGGTGAATGGGGGAAGAAGAGAGAGAGTGATGGTAGGGTCCTGTGGGGTCCACAGATCCTGTAGTGTCAAGGAAAAGTCATCCCTGCACCAAATGGCATCAAAATCCACGTTTTGACCCATTTCTGGCGTTAAACGCCGGGCTGGTGCCCATTCCTGGCGTTTAACGCCAGGTTGTTGCCCTTTACTGGCGTTTAACGCCAGTCTGGTGCCCTTTTCTGGCGTTAAACGCCCAGAAAGGTGCCAGACTGGGCGTTAAACGCCCAACTGCTAGGCTGACTGGCGTTTGAACGCCAGCAGCATCTTCCTCCAGGGTGTGCTGTTTTTCTTCCTGTTTTTCATTTTGTTTTTGCTTTTTTCATTGTTTTTGTGACTTCTTATGATCATCAACCTACAAAAAACATAAAATAACAAAAGAAAATATAAAATATAACATTGGGTTGCCTCCCAACAAGTGCTTCTTTAGTGTCATTAGCTTGACAGAGGACTCCCATGGAGCCTCAGAAACACTCAGAACCTTGTTGAAACCTCCCAACACCAAACTTAGAGTTTGAATGTGGGGTTTCAACACCAAACTTAGATTTTGGTTGTGGCCTCCCAACACCAAACTTAGAGTTTGACTGTGGGGGCTCTGCTTGGCTCTGTTTTGAGAGAAGCTCTTCATGCTTCTTCTCCATGATGATAGAGGGATATCCTTGGGCCTTAAACACCATGGATTCTTCATTCACTTGAATGATCAACTCTCCTCTATCAACATCAATCACAGCCTTTGCTGTGGCTAGGAATGGTCTGCCAAGGATGATGGATTCATCCATGCACTTCCCAGTCTCTAGGACTATGAAATCAGTAGGAATGTAATGGTTTTCAACCTTAACCAGAACATCCTCTACAAGTCCATGGGCTTGTTTTCTTGAGTTGTCTGCCATTTCTAGTGAGATTTTTGCAGCTTGCACCTCAAAGATCCCTAATTTCTCCATTACAGAGAGGGGCATGAGGTTTACACTTGACCCTAAGTCACACAAGGCCTTCTTGAAGGTCATGGTGCCTATGGTACAAGGTATAGAAAACTTCCCAGGATCCTGCCTCTTTTGAGGCAGTTTCTGCCTAGACAGGTCATCCAGTTCTTTGGTGAGCAAGGAAGGTTCATCTTCCCAAGTCTCATTTCCAAATAACTTGTCATTTAGCTTCATGATTGCTCCAAGGTATTTAGCAACTTGCTCTTCAGTGACATACTCATCCTCTTCAGAGGAAGAATACTCATCAGAGCTCATGAAAGGCAGTAGCAAGTCCAAGGGAATCTCTATGGTCTCAGTCTGAGCCTCAGATTCCCAAGGTTCCTCATTGGGGAACTCATTAGAGGCCAGTGGACGTCCAGTGAGGCCTTCCTCAGTGGCGTTCACTGCCTCTTCTTCCTCCCAGAATTCGGCCATGTTTATGGCTTTGCACTCTCCTTTTGGATTTTCTTCAGTGTTACTTGGGAGAGTGCTTGGAGGAAGTTCAGTAATTTTCTTGCTCAGCTGACCCACTTGTCCTTCCAAATTCCTAATGGAAGATCTAGTTTCAGTCATGAAACTTTGAGTGGTTTTGATCAGATCAGAGACCATGGTTGCTAAGTCAGAATTATTCTGCTTAGAGCTCTCTGTCTGTTGCTGAGAAGATGATGGAAAAGGCTTGCCATTGTTAAACCTGTTTCTTCCACCATTGTTATTGAAACCTTGTTGAGGTCTCTCGTGATTCTTCCATGAAAGATTTGGGTGATTTCTCCATGAAGAATTATAGGTGTTACCATAGGGTTCTCCTAGGTAATTTACCTCTTCCATGGAAGGGTTCTCAGGATCATAAGCTTCTTCCTCAGATGAAGCTTCCTTAGTACTGTTTGGTGCATTTTGCATTCCAGACAGACTTTGAGAAATCAAATTGACTTGTTGAGTCAATATTTTATTCTGGGCCAAAATGGCATTCAGAGTGTCAATATCAAGAACTCCTTTCTTCTGACTAGTCCATTGTTCACAGGATTTCTTTCAGAAGTGTACATGAATTGGTTATTTGCAACCATTTCAATCAGTTCTTGAGCTTCAGTAGGCGTCTTCTTCAGATGAAGAGATCCTCCTGCAGAGCTATCCAAGGACATCTTAGATAGTTCAGAGAGACCATCATAGAAAATACCTATGATGCTCCATTCAGAAAGCATGTCAGAAGGACATTTTCTGATTAATTGTTTGTATCTTTCCCAAGCTTCATAGAGGGATTCTCCATCCTTTTGTCTAAAGGTTTGGACTTCCACTCTAAGCTTACTCCATCTTTGTGGTGGAAAGAATTTTGCCAAGAAGGCATTGACTAGCTTTTCCCATGAGTCCAGGCTTTCTTTAGGTTGAGAGTCCAACCATATTCTAGCTCTGTCTCTTACAGCAAAAGGGAATAGCATCAGTCTATAGACTTCAGGGTCAACCCCATTAGTCTTGACTGTGTCACAGATTTGCAAGAATTCAGCTAAAAACTGATGAGGATCTTCCATTGGAAGTCCATGGAACTTGCAATTCTGTTGCATTAGAGAAACTAATTGAGGCTTAAGCTCAAAGTTGTTTGCTCCAATGGCAGGGATAGAGATGCTTCTCCCATAAAAATCAGGAGTAGGTGCAGTAAAGTCACCCAGCACCTTCCTTGCATTGTTTGCATTGTTGTTGTTTTCTGCTGCCATGTTTTCTTCCTTGAAGAATTCGGTCAGGTCCTCTAAAGAGAGTTGTGCTTTGGCTTCTCTTAGCTTTCTCTTCAAAGTCCTTTCAGGTTCAGGATCAGCTTCAACAAGAATGCCTTTGTCCTTGCTCCTGCTCATATGAAAGAGAAGGGAACAAGAAAATGTGGAATCCTCTATGTCACAGTATAGAGATTCCTTGAAATGTCAGAGGAAAAGAGAAATAGAAAGAAGAAGGAGAAGATGAATTCGAACTTTAGTTAGATAAGGTTCGAATTGTGCATTGAGAAGGAGTGGCACTCCATAAACAGGAGGATGTGGGAAGGAGGGAAGTTTATTTTCGAAATTTAATTAAAATACTTTGAAAACATTTTTGAAAAACATCAATTGATTTTCGAAAATCAAAGTGGAAAAGAAATTAAGTGATTTTTGAAAAAGAATTTGAAATTAGAAATTAAGAAGATTTGATTGAAAGTTATTTTGAAAAAGATGTGGTTAAGAAGATATGAAAAAAAAATGTGATTGAGAAGATATGATTTGAAAACTATTTGAAAAGATATGATTTTAAAAACAATTTGAAAAGATATGATTTTAAAAATTGATGACTTGCCTAACAAGAAAAGATATGATTCAAACATTAAAAACCTTTCTCAACAGAAAAGGTAACAATCTTGTGATGTTCAATCAAATCATTAATTGTTAGTAAGTATCTTTTAAAAAGGAAAGAAATTGATTTTGAAAACATTTGATTGAAAAGATTTGATTTGAAAAAGATTTGATTTTGAAAAACTAAAAAAAAAATTTGATTTTGAAAACAAAATCTTCCCCCTGCACCATCCTGGCGTTAAACGCCCAGAATGGTATACATTCTGGCGTTTAACGCCCAAAATGCACCCTTTTTGGGCGTTAAACGCCCAACCAGGTACCCTGGCTGGCGTTTAAACGCCAGTCTGCCTTCTTCACTGGGCATTTTTGAATGCTCAGCTTTTTCTGTATAATTCCTCTGCAGCATGTTTTGAATCTTCAATTCTTTGTATCATTGACTTGAAAGGACACAAATTAAAAATATTTTTGGATTTTTGATAATCAAAATGCAAAGGGAATCAATTAACAATGCATGCAAGACACCAAACTTAGCAGTTTGTGTACTACTGACACTAACAACATGAAAATGCATATGACACACAAAATACTTCAAGTCAATAGAATTCAAAGATCAAAACAAAGAAATATATGCATGGATTCGAAAAATATAACAAAAACATGCATTTGACACTAAACTTAAGATGAGACTCTAGACTCAAACAAGAAATATTTTTGGGATTTTATGGTTTTGCAAATTTTTTTGTATTTTTCGAAAATTAAGTGAAAAAAAGTATCAAAATTCTTAATGAGAATTCCAGGAATCAGTGCAATGCTAGTCTAAGGCTCCGGTCCAGGAATTAGACATGGCTTCACAGCCAGCCAAGCTTTCAAAGAAAGCTTCGGTCCAAAACACTAGACATGACCAAGGTCAGCCAAGCCTTAGCAAATCACTGCTCCAACAGCAAGATTGATACGAAATCAACAAGCTCTTGTGGTGATAAGTTGAAACCTCGGTCCAATCAGATTAGACATGGCTTCTCAGCCAGCCAGATTTCAACAAATCATCATGAAACTCTAGAATTCACCTTCAAGAATTTCGAAAAAAAATACCTAATCTAAGCAACAAGATGAACCGTCAGTTGTCCAGCCTAAACAATCCCGGGCAATAACACCAAAAATTTGATGTTGTTGCCGGATCTTGGCTCTGATGTTACCAAAAGCTTGCTCAAAACATGAACAATCCCCGGCAACGGCGCCAAAAACTTGGTGCGCGAAATTGTGAACAATACTTTTTCACAACTCAAATAATCCCCGGTAATGGCTCCAAGAACTTGGTGGCTCAATACCATGGCATTACACAACTTCGCACAACTAACCAGCAAGTGCACTGGGTCGTCCAAGTAATAAACCTTACGTGAGTAAGGGTCGATCCCACGGAGATTGTTAGTATTGAAGCAAGCTATGGTCATCTTGTAAATCTTAGTTAGGCAAACTCAAATGTATATGATGATGATGAACGAAAATAATATAAAAGATAAAGATAGTGATACTTATGTATATCATTGGTGTAAGAGCTTCAGACAAGCGTATGAAGATGCCTTCCCTTCCGTCTCTCTGCTTTCCTACTGCCTTCATCCAATCCTTCTTACTCCTTTCCATGGCAAACTCGTGTAGGGTCTCACTGTTGTCAGCAGCTACCTCCCATCCTCTCAGTGAAAGCGATTGCATATGTCCTGTCACGGCATAGCGGAATTCATCTGTCGGTTCTCAATCAGGCCGGAATAGAATCCAGTGATTCTTTTGCGTTATCACTAACGCCCCGCCCTCAGGGTTTGAAGCACGTCACAGTCATTCAATCATTGAATCCTACTCAGAACACCCCAGACAAGGTTAGACCTTCCGGATTCTCTTGAATGCTGCCATCAGTTCTTGCCTATACCACGAAGACTCTGATCTCACGGAATGGCTGGCTCGTTTGTCAGGCGAGCACTCGGTTGTCAGGCGATCAACCATGCATCGTGCAATCGGAAATCCAAGAGATATTCACTAAGCCTCAGATGCTTGTAGAACAAGAATGGTTGTCAGTCACCTTGTTCATAGGTGAAGAACAAGTGATATCTTGGTAAAAGAACAAGCGGAATTGAATGGAAGAACAATAGTAATTGCTTAATACTCGAGGTACAGCAGAGCTCCACACCCTTAATCTATGGTGTGTAGAAACTCCACCGTTGAAAATACATAAGAACAGGGTCTAGGCATGGCCGAATGGCCAGCCTCCCAAAGATCTAAAATAGCATAAAAGTGAAGATAGCTACCAAAGTCTACTAATACAATAGTAAAAGGTCCTATTAATAGTAAACTAGTAACCTAAGGTGTACAGAAATGAGTAAATGACATAAAAATCCACTTCCGGGCCCACTTGGTGTGTGCTTGGGCTGAGCAATCAAGGAAATTCGTGTAGAGACCTTTTCTGGAGTTAAACGCCAGCTCCCATGCCAGTTTGGGCGTTTAACTCCAACTTTTATTCCTGTTCCGGCGTTTAACGCTGGAATTCCTGAGGCCGGATTGCTTCGCGGGTTTGGGCCATCAAATCTTGGACAAAGTATGGACTATTATATATTGATGGAAAGCCCTGGATGTCTACTTTCCAACGCCGTTGAGAGCGCGCCAATTGGGCTTCTGTAGCTCCAGAAAATCCACTTCGAGTGCAGGGAGGTCAGAATCCAACAGCATCTGCAGTCCTTTTTGGTCTCTGAATCAGATTTTTGCTCAGGTCCCTCAATTTCAGCCAGAAAATACCTGAAATCACAGAAAAACACACAAACTCATAGTAAAGTCCAGAAAAGTGAATTTTAAATAAAAACTAATAAAAATGTACTAAAATCTAACTAAAAGATATCAAAAACATACTAAAAACAATGCCAAAAAGTATACAAATTATCCGCTCATCAATTTTCAACGGTGGAGTTTCTACACACTATAGATTAAGGTGTGGAGCTCTGCTGTACCTCGAGTATTAATGCAATTACTATTGTTCTTCCATTCAATTCCGCTTGTTCTTTATCCAAGATATCACTTGTTCTTCAACATGATGAAGGTGATGATTGACGCCCATCTCCATTCTCACCCATGAACAAGGTGACTGACAACCATTCTTGTTCTACAAGCATCTGAGGCTTAGTGAATATCTCTTGGATTTCTGATTGCACGATGCATGGTTGATCGCCTGACAACCGAGTGCTCGCCTGACAAACGAGCCAGCCATTCCGTGAGATCAGAGTCTTCGTGGTATAGGCAAGAACTGATGGCAGCATTCAAGAGAATCCGGAAGGTCTAACCTTGTCTGTGGTATTCTGAGTAGGATTCAATGATTGAATGACTGTGACGTGCTTCAAACCTGTAACCTACTGGGCGTTAGTGACAGACGCAAAAGAGTTATTCTATTCCGGTAGGGGAGGGAACCAAACCGGTGATTGGCAGCACTGTGACAGAGTGTGTGCATTAGCTTTCACTGCGCGGATGGGAGGTAGCTGCTGACAACAGTGAAACCTTACACGAGCTTGCCATGGAAAGGAGTAAGAAAGGATTGGATAAAGGCTGTAGGAAAGCAGAGAGACGGAAGGGAAGGCATCTTCATACACTTGTCTGAAGCTCTTACACCAATGATATACATAAGTATCTCTATCCTTATCTTTTATGTTATTTTCGTTCATCACCATATACATCTGAGTTTGCCTGACTAAGATTTACAAGATGACCATAGCTTGCTTCAATGCTAACAATCTCCGTGGGATCGACCCTTACTCACGTAAGGTTTATTACTTGGACGACCCAGTGCACTTGCTGGTTAGTTGTGCGAAGTTGTGTAATGCCATGGTATTGAGCCACCAAGTTCTTGGAGCCATTACCGGGGATTATTTGAGTTGTGAAAAAGTATTGTTCACAATTTCGCGCACCAAGTTTTTGGCGCCGTTGCCGGGGATTGTTCAAGTTTTGAGCAAGCTTTTGGTAACATCAGTGCCAAGATCCGGCAACAACATCAGGTTTTTGGTGTTATTGCCCGGGATTGTTTAGGCTGGACAACTGACAGTTCATCTTGTTTCTTAGATTAGGTATTATTTTTTTTCGAAATTCTTGAAGATGAATTCTAGAGTTTCATGATGATTTGTTGAAATCTGGCTGGCTGAGAAGCCATGTCTAATCTCATTGGACCGAGGTTTCAACTTATCACCACAAGAACTTGTTGATTTCTTATCAATCTTGCTTTTGGAGCAGTGATTTGCTAAGGCTTGGCTGGCCTCTGGCCATGTCTAGTGTTTTGGACCGAAGCTTTCTTTGAAAGCTTGGCTGGCTGTGAAGCCATGTCTAATTCCTGGACCGGAGTCTTAGACTAGCATTGCACTGATTCCTGGAATTCTCATTAAGAATTTTGATACCTTTTCCCATTTAATTTTCGAAAAACACAAAAAAAAAATTACAAAATCATAAAAAGACCAAAAATATTTGATGTTTCTTGCTTAAGTTTAGTGTCTCATCCTAAGTTTGGTGTCAAATGCATGTTTTTGTTATAATTTTCGAATCCATGCATACATTTCTTTGTTTTGATCTTTGAATTCTATTGACTTGAAGCATTTTGTGTGTCTCATATTCATTCTCATATTGTTAGTGTCAGTAGTATACAAACTGCTAAGTTTGGTGTCTTGCATGCATTGTTAATTGATTCCTTTTGCATTTTGATTATTAAAAATCCAAAAATATTTTTAATTTGTGTCTTTTCAAGTCAATAATACAAAGAATTGAAGATTCAGAACATACTGCAGTGGAATTATACAGAAAAAGCTGAGCATTCAAAAATGCCCAGTGAAGAAGGCAGACTGGCGTTTAAACGCCAGCCAGGGCACCTGGTTGGGCGTTTAACGCCCAAAGAGGTAGCATTTTGGGCGTTAAACGCCAGAATGTATACCATTCTGGGCGTTTAACGCCAGGATGGTGCTAGGGGAAGATTTTGTTTTCAAATCAATTTTTTTAGTTTTTCAAAATCAAATCTTTTTCAAATCAAATCTTTTCAATCAAATGTTTTCAAAATTAATTTCTTTCCTTTTTCAAAGATACTTACTAACAATTAATGATTTGATTGAGCATTTTTTGCCTTTTCTGTTAAGGAAGGTTTTATGTTTGAATCATATCTTTTCTTGTTAGGCAAGTCATTAATTTTAAAATCAAATTTTTTTTTTATTGATTTCAAATCATATCTTTTTAAAATAGTTTTCAAATCATATCTTCTCAATCACATCTTTTTAAAACCATAACTTTTCAATCAAATCTTTTTAACCACATCTTTTTCAAAATAGTTTTCAATTAAATCTTTTTTATTTCTAATTTCAAAATCTTTTTCAAAAATCACTTGATTTCTTTTTCACTTTTAATTTTCGAAAATTATCAATCAAATTTTCAAAATGTTTTCAAAATCTTTTAAATGAATTTTCGAAAATTCTCTTCCCTTCTTCTTCACATCCTTCTATTTATGGAGTATCACTCCTTCTTAATGCACAATTCGAACTATATCTGATCAAGTTCGAATTCTCCTTCTTCTTTCTTCTATTTTTCTTTTCCTCTGACACCTAAAGGAATCTCTATACTGTGACATAGAGGATTCCACATTTTCTTGTTCCCTTCTCTTTCTTATGAGCAGGAGCAAAGACAAAGGCATTCTTGTTGAGGCTGATCCTGAACCTGAGAGAACCCTGAAGAGAAAGCTAAGAGAAGCCAAGGCACAACTCTCTTTAGAGCACCTGACCGAATTCTTCAAGGAAGAAGAACAAATGGCAGCCGAAAACAACAACAATGCCAACAATGCAAGGAAGGTGCTTGGTGACTTTACTGCACCTACTCCTGATTTCTATGGGAGAAGCATCTCTATCCCTGCCATTGGAGCAAACAACTTTGAGCTTAAGCCTCAATTAGTTTCTCTAATGCAACAGAATTGCAAGTTTCATCGACATCCAATGGAAGATCCTCATCAGTTTTTAGCTGAGTTCTTGCAAATCTGTGACACAGTCAAGACTAATGGGGTTAACCCTGAGGTCTATAGACTGATGCTATTCCCTTTTGCTGTGAGAGACAGAGCTAGAATATGGTTGGACTCCCAACCTAAAGAAAGCCTGGACTCTTGGGAAAAGCTAGTCAATGCCTTCTTGGCAAAGTTCTTTCCACCACAAAGATGGAGTAAGCTTAGAGTGGAAGTCCAAACCTTCAGACAGAAGGATGGAGAATCCCTCTATGAAGCTTGGGAAAGATACAAACAATTAATCAGAAGATGTCCTTCAGACATGCTTTCTGAATGGAGCATCATAGGTATTTTCTATGATGGTCTCTCTGAACTATCCAAGATGTCTTTGGATAGCTCTGCTGGAGGATCTCTTCATCTGAAGAAGACGCCTGCAGAAGCTCAAGAATTGATTGAAATGGTTGCAAATAACCAATTCATGTACACTTCTGAAAGGAATCCTGTGAACAATGGGACAAGTCAGAAGAAAGGAGTTCTTGAGATTGATCCTATGAACGCCATTTTGGCTCAGAACAAGATATTGACTCAACAAGTCAATTTGATTTCTCAGAGTCTGTCTGGAATGCAAAATGCACCAAACAGTACTAAGGATGCTTCATCTGAGGAAGAAGCTAATGATCCTGAGAACCCTTCCATGGAAGAGGTGAATTACCTAGGAGAACCCTATGGAAACACCTATAATTCTTCATGGAGAAATCACCCAAATCTCTCATGGAAGAATCAAGAGAGACCTCAACAAGGTTTCAATAACAATAATGGTGGAAGAAACAGGTTTAGCAATAGCAAGCCTTTTCCATCATCTTCTCAACAACAGACAGAGAGTTCTAAGCAGAATACTTCTGACTTAGCAACAATGGTCTCTGATCTAATAAAGACCACTCAAAGTTTCATGAATGAAACAAGGTCCTCCATTAGGAATTTGGAAGGACAAGTGGGACAGTTGAGCAAGAAAGTTACTGAACTCCCTCCAAGTACTCTCCCAAGTAATACAGAAGAAAATCCAAAAGGAGAGTGCAAAGCCATAAACATGGCCGAATATGGAGAGGAAAGAGAGGAGGAGGACGCCACTGAGGAAGACCTCAGTGGGCGTGTACCAATCTCCTCTGAGTTCCTCAATGAGGACCAATGGGAATCTGAGGCTCAAAATGAGACCATAGAGATTCCATTGGACTTGCTTCTGCCATTCATGAGCTCTGATGAGTATTCTTCCTCTAAAGAGGATGAGTATGTCACTGAAGAGCAAGTTGCTAAATACCTTGGAGCAATCATGAAGCTAAATGACAAGTTATTTGGAAATGAGACTTGGAAGGATGAACCACCTTTGCTCACCAAAGAACTGGATGATTTGTCTAGGCAGAAACTGCCTCAAAAGAGGCATGATCCTGGGAAGTTTTCTATACCTTGTACCATAGGCACCATAACCTTCAAGAAGGCCTTGTGTGACTTAGGGTCAAGTGTAAACCTCATGCCCCTCTCTGTAATGGAGAAATTAGGGATCTTTGAGGTGCAAGCTGCAAGAATCTCATTAGAGATGGCAGACAATTCAAGAAAACAAGCTCATGGACTTGTAGAGAATGTTTTGGTGAAGATTGAAGACCATTACATCCCTACTGACTTCATAGTCCTAGAGACTGGGAAGTGCATGGATGAATCCATCATCCTTGGCAGACCCTTCCTAGCCACAGCAAAGGCTGTGATTGATGTTGATAGAGGAGAGTTGATCATTCAAGTGAATGAAGAATCCTTGGTGTTTAAGGCCCAAGGACATCCCTCTATCATCATGGAGAGGAAGCATGAAAAGTGTTCCGAGGGTTACCTGAAACGTGTAGCTCGGTCGTCTGGCAAGACCCGAGGTGGGGGTTCCGTGGCCCGAGCTTGATGTACTGAGCGGCTGGGGGTTGTACCTGCAATGACACTCCGATGCTTAAGTTAGCATGGGTCCAAGCAGATATGTGTAGAATATAGAATGTGTGTTATACCTGGGTGCTCCAGTGTATTTATAGTAGTTGGCCGTGATCTTCCCTGGATAAGATATTCTTATCTTATCTTATCTTTTGGGAGTTTTATCCCTATCTTTGTGGAACCGCCTTTTCCCAGGCCTTTTCGGCCTTTAGGTCTTGGGCTTCGTTCCTTTTGATGGGCCTTCTTAGCTTATTTGTCCGAGGTCCGACCTCTAGGCGTGGACCTTAGGACGAGGTCGGACCTTTCACGGATTGACCGAGTTTGGGGAGCCCGGTCAGGGTATGAACAGTGCCCCTGCCCGAGTTCGTCCTTTCTGGGAGGTCGAGCTCGGGCATAGTAGTTTTTCAAATTTCAAAAGTGGCCGTTTTCCTGCATTTATTGCATTTTACCGTTTTTCCTCGATTTCCGTTCGGGCTCTGTGAGGGCTTTATTTATTTGCCCCTTTCTTCGTTTTTTCGTTTATCCTTTTTCGAGCATTGCTTCTTCTTTTCTCTTTGCTCTTCTTCCCTGAATCTCTCCGTGTGTTTCTCTGGGTTTTTCTTTGTGCCGTCGTTTCGTTCTCTTTGCTTCGGAGCTCGCCGTCTTCGTTTCTTTCTTTTCCAGGTTTGTTTCCATGCCTCTCTTTTTCTTGTGCACATATGCCTTTCTGTTTTTTGCGTGGCTTTCTGTTTCTTTATGCCTGGGTTGCCCCGAGAAGAGGCGCCGCCATTGCTTTGTTGTTTGTACATGGGGGGGGGCTCTTTTTCTGGTTCTCTGGTATTTTGCTCCGGGTTTGCTGTATTTTCTTCTAAAAGATCTTTGTTTCTTTCGTTGCTGAATGGGTTTTTTGCGGTCTGCCTTTATGTGATTTTTGTTTGCTGTTGTATTCTTCATTGTAGGCAAGAATTTTTATGTCTCGAAAGGTACTTCAAGCGATGTCGACCAAGATTCCAAGTGGTCTTGGTTGGGTAGATCCTGTTCCTCTAAAAGTCCCTTCTGTGGTAGATTCTGAGTATTTAGCTAGATTTCGTAGGCAATGTAGCATATGTGAAGATAGAGAGTCTGAGAGGGATTATGAACTAGTAGCCCCGGATTCCGAGGAGAGAGTTTGCTTCCCGCCTTTAGATAGTTCCGAGAAGCTCTTCTTTTACGCTTATGATTGTTTTTTCTCTAAGCTGAATGTCCGACTTCCTTTTACCGACCTGGAGTCTGAGGTTTTGTGGTCTTGTAACCTTGCCCCTACGCAGCTCCATCCGAATTCTTGGGCATTTTTAAAGCTGTTTCAACTTTTGTGTCAGTTTTTGGGCGTCTCCCCCTCTATTTCTCTTTTTTCCTATCTGTTTGTGTTGACGAAGCCGGGGTCGGGTGGAGGTAAGGTGTTTTGGGTCTCTTTTAGGGCTAACCAGGGAAAGAAGTTTTGTACCTTGTATGATGAGTCCTTTCATGATTTTAAGAACTATTATTTCAAGGTCCGGGCTGCTGGAGATGTCCGACCTTTCTTTCTAGATGAGAGTGGGGAGCCTTCTTTTCCTCTTTGTTGGCAGGAAAATGTAGTGTCTGCCAAGTATACTTTTGAGAGTTTAGATGAGGTGGAGCAGGCTTTTGTGGGTGTGGTGAGCGGTTTATGGGGTCGGGCACCTCACTTGGACACGAAGAAAATGTTGGGAGATCCAAGCCTTCTCCGTTCCGAGTTAGGTAGTTCCCGACCTCTCCGAGCTTCATCTTTTTTAGTATTTTGGCTTTGCTTGTTTTGGTGGAATTTCTGTTGTGATAATCCCTTTCTTTTGTTTCTGCAGAGATGTCTTCTCAGGCGGATTCCATGAAGTTCCTTCGTCGGTTGAAGAAGTCTGCGGCTGCTCGGAATATCGAGGCTGAGGCTTCTGCCCGATTTTCTCCGCAGAAGACTACCGTGGGTGTTCAGACTCGGTCGAAGACCATTCCGACTCCTCAGTTCCGAGCTATAACTCAAGATCCTCCGACCTCTGGGCCCGGTCACCTTTCCCCGCCTTCGACCTCGGGTCCTCCCCCCAAGAAACAGAAGACCTCTCAGGAGCTTGCGGGTTTTAATGACAAGGATTTTGATGCCCTTGGTTGGATTGAACAGCATATTCTTCCTCAGACTTTTATTTCTACTGATGATGTGTCTATGGAGCATCATTTTCAGTATATGGCGCGGAGCTGTGTCCGGATGGCTAGTCTTCATGCCGCTATTGCCCGGGAGTTCAAGAAGTCCCCCATTGGTGCGACCAGCTCCCGACTTGAGAAGGTTCAGTCTGAGCTTGATAAGATTAGTCAACTGAAGGCTGCCAGGATTACTGAGCTGGAGGCCTCTTTGGAGAAAGAGAAAACCAAAGCTACCGCGGCTGTGGCGGCAGCGAAGACATCTGAGGAGATGGCGAAGGTGGCGACGGAGAATTATACTAAGCTGTATGCCGAGCTTGTGGAGACAAAGGAGAAGTTGCAATCTGCTCGGGATGATTTTTACGAGCTGGAAGGTCATGTGGCCAAGGGTATGGATGCCATGTTTGTGAATTTGAGGGATCAGGTCCGGGTTCTTGCTCCCGACCTGGATCTGAGCTTATTTAGTACGGATAACATTGTTGTGGAGGGAAAGATTGTTCCTGCTCCTACCGAGGATGAGGTCCCGGTGTCCGATCCCCAGGCTCCGGTGTCTGACCTCAAGGTTCCGGCTGTGGACCCGACTTCACCTTTGGCAGGGGATGGATCTGGCGTGGAGGTTTTAAACCGGGATGACGGTGTTGTTGATGCAGTCCCTGTTTCCATTTTTCCTCCGCAGCCTTCTGTTGACGTGGAGTCCGGAAAGGGCCTTGATCCTCTGTAATCTTTTATTTTTGGTTCCTTGCCCGACCTGTGGGCTTTTTTGTTTTTGGATGCTTTCTGTGAACACTTTGGATGCCTTTTCTGCTATTTAGCTACTTGTAGTAACTTTTTTAGCTTATTTATGCGGTGTTTTGCGCTTTTGGCCTTTTGTTCCGCTTTATGCTTTTTAGTTGTTTTTTGGATAACAACTTTTTAGCTAGCGCTGGAAACTTTTTGCCTTTATTTGCGTTTTGACTTTTTGTTCCGCTTTTATGCTTTTTAGTTGTTTTTGGATAACAACTTTTTAGCTAGCGCTGGAAACTTTTTGCCTTTATTCGCGTTTTGACTTTTTGTTCCGCTTTTATGCTTTTTAGTTGTTTTTGGATAACAACTTTTTAGCTAGCGCTGGAAACTTTTTTGCCTTTATTCGCGTTTTGACTTTTTGTTCCGCTTTTATGCTTTTTAGTTGTTTTTGGATAACAACTTTTTAGCTAGCGCTGGAAACTTTCTGCCTTTGTTCGCGTTTTGACTTTTTGTTCCGCTTTTATGCTTTTTAGTTGTTTTTGGATAACAACTTTTTAGCAAGCGTTTTCGAAACTTCCTTTGATTTCGTTCTTTCGCTTGAACTTTTTAGTTGTTTTTGTAAAGCAACTTTTTAGTAAGCGTTTTTTCGAAATCTTGGTTCTCGCTGTTTCAAGGCTTCTTTCTTGGATCCGAGTTTTTTCTCGGACCTCGGGCGCTTGAGTACCTCCTCTTTGTCGGGTCCGACTTTGTCGTTTGGTCGGCCCTTTTTAAGTTATTTTTGTAATCTCTTTTTGGCTTTTTGAGCCTTTTCAGAGTTACTTTATAACTTCTCACATTAATTTGAACCTCGTCGCTTTATCTTTGCCGACCTTGTGTGGCCTTTTGGCAAATGATTTTTTGCGTTTTGTCGAGCATAAATTAATGCGCCTTGGCGGGGTACTTTCTAGGATTTGTTTCATCATGAGGAAAATATAGAAAAAATTTGATTAGTATTAAAAAAGAAAGAATATTTACAGAGTGTTTACCCTTGACTAGGTCGGGTGTCTTACTTAACCGGGTGTCTCATTAAAAAACCCTTGTAGGGAAAAAGAGTACACCTCGGGTTAAGTTTTTCTAGCTGTAGTACCGTCTTAGATTACAGGCGTGCCAGGCCCTGGGCAGCTCATTGCCTTCTAGGTCGGATACTTTGTAATAGCCTGTTCCTAAGACTTCTGTTACCTTGTAGGGCCCTTTCCAATTTGCGGCTAGCTTTCCTTCTCCCGACTTTTGTGTTCCGATGTCATTTCGGATTAGAATTAGGTCGTGGATGGAGAAGCTTCGCTTTATTACTTTTTGATTGTATCTGAGGGCCGTTCGCCGTTTTAAGGCTTCTTCTCGAATCCGAGCTCTTTCTCGGACCTCGGGGAGGAGGTCGAGTTCTTCCCTTTGTGCCTGCGGGTTATCTTTTTCGTTGTAGAAGATGGTTCTAGGTGACCCTTCCTCTATTTCAATAGGAATCATTGCCTCCATCCCATAAGCTAGTCGGAATGGTGATTCTCCCGTTGTAGAGTGTGGGGTTGTCCGATATGCCCATAGCACCTGGGGGAGCTCTTCGGTCCATGCCCCTTTGGCCTCTTGGAGTCTTCGTTTTAACCCGGCCAAGATGACTTTATTTGCAGCTTCTGCTTGCCCATTGGCTTGTGGGTGTTCGACTGATGTGAATTGCTGTTTGATTTTTAGATCGGCCACCAATTTCTGGAAACTTGTGTCCGTGAATTGTGTTCCATTGTCTGTTGTGATGGAGTAGGGGACTCCGAACCTTGCGACAATGTTTTTGTATAGGAATTTGCGGCTTTTCTGAGCCGTAATGGTGGCTAAGGGTTCAGCTTCGATCCACTTTGTGAAGTAGTCGACCCCTACTATGAGGTATTTGACTTGCCCCGGTCCTTGTGGGAACGGGCCGAGTAGGTCGAGTCCCCATTTTGCGAAGGGCCATGGTGCAGTGATGCTGATAAGGTCTTCGGGTGGCGCCTTGTGAAAATTGGCGTGTTTTTGGCAGGGGGGGCATATTTTCACAAACTCTGTTGCGTCTTTTTGTAAGGTCGGCCAGTAGAACCCGGCCCTGACTACTTTTTTGGATAGTGCCCGGGCTCCGAGATGGTTCCCACACATGCCTTCGTGGACTTCTTCGAGGACGCCTTTTGTTTCTGAGGTCGGAACGCACCTAAGGAGGGGGTTTGAGAATCCTCTCTTGTATAATACGTCGTGAATTAGTGTATAATTCTGGGCGTCCCTTGTGAGCCTCTTAGCTTCTTTTCTTTCGGCGGGGAGAGTTCCCGACTTTAGGTAGTTGAGTATGGGGGTCATCCATCCTTGCTTTTGGCTGGATATATTTAGTGCTTCTTCCTCCCTTAGCACGGAGGGCGATTGTAAGGTTTCCTGGAGGAGACTTCTGTTGTTGCCTCCGGGCTTGGTGCTGGCGAGCTTTGAGAGGGCATCTGCCCGGGCGTTTTGTTCCCGGGGTATGTGCTGGATCTGTATTTCTGGAAAGTGGCGTAATTGTGCCTGTGTTTGGTCCAGGTATTTCTTCATAGTTGGGTCTTTAGCCTGGTAGTTTCCATTTACTTGTGATGTGACGACCTGGGAGTCACTGAAGATTGTGATTCTCTGGGCTCCGACCTCTTCGGCTAGCTTTAGACCTGCTAGTAGGGCCTCGTATTCGGCCTGGTTGTTCGAAGCCTGGAACTCGAATTTTAGGGATAGTTCTATCCGCGTTCCTTGGTCGCTTTCAAGTATAACCCCGGCTCCGCTTCCTGTTTTGTTTGAGGACCCGTCGACATACAGGTTCCATGAGAGTGGGGTTCCAGGGGTCTCAGTGTATTCTGCGATGAAGTCGGCTAGATACTGGGATTTTATGGCAGTCTGGGCTTCATAGTGGAGGTCGAACTCGGACAGTTCCACCGCCCATTGTAGTATCCGTCCTGCCAGGTCTGTTTTTTGCAGGATGTGTCTCATGGGTTGGTTTGTCCGGACTTTGATGGTGTGGGCTTGAAAGTAGGGACGGAGCCTCCGAGCTGTGAACACTAGGGCGTAGGCGAATCTTTCTATCTTTTGATAGTTTAATTCGGCCCCTTGTAGTGCTTTGCTTACAAAGTATATGGGGTGTTGTCCTTGGTCATTTTCTCGTATTAACGCTGAAGCGACTGCTCGATTTCCAACCGAGAGGTATAGTACGAGTTCTTCCCCTTTTAGAGGTCGGGTTAGGACTGGTGGCTGCCCGAGGAATTCCTTGAATTCTTGAAAGGCTTTTTCGCACTCCGGGGTCCACGAGAAGGGTTTCCCTTTCTTTAGGAGTGAGTAGAGAGGTAGTGATTTTATTGTTGATCCTGCCAAGAATCTTGATAGGGCGGCCAGTCTTCCGTTCAGTTGTTGTACTTCTTTGACACACGTCGGGCTTTTCATATTGAGTATTGCTTGGCATTTGTCCGGGTTTGCTTCGATGCCCCTTTGAGTCAGCATGAAGCCTAGGAACTTTCTGGCTTCTGCGGCGAAGGTGTACTTCGTCGGGTTAAGTCTCATGTTGTGTTTTCTGAAGGTGCCGAAGACACTGGTGAGGTCGGTCAGCAAGTCTCTGTCTTCTTGTGTTTTTACCAGCATGTCGTCGACGTACACCTCCTGCTGTAGTCCGATGTGCTCTGAGAACACTTTGTTCATTAGCCTCTGGTAGGTTGCCCCTGCGTTCTTCAGCCCGAAGGGCATTACTACGTAGCAGTAGTTTGCCCTTGGGGTTATGAACGAGGTCTTTTCTTGGTCAGGTCCATACATCGGGATTTGGTTGTATCCCGAGTATGCGTCCATGAAGGAGAGATATCTATAGCCTGAGGCTGCGTCTACTAAGGCGTCGATGTTTGGTAGCGGATATGGATCTTTGGGGCAGGCTTTGTTGAGATCTGTGTAGTCGACGCACATCCTCCATTTTCCATTGGGCTTTTTTACCAGGACCACGTTTGCGAGCCATAGGGGGTATTTTACTTCCCTAATGAACCCTGCGTCTAGTAGTGCTTGTATTTGTTCTTCTATTGCCTGCATGCGTTCGGGCTCGAGCTTCCTGCGTCTTTGTTGGACAGGTCGGGATCCCGGGTATACTGATAGCTCATGGCACATCAGGTCGGGGCTTATGCCTGGCATGTCGGAGGCTTTCCAGGCGAAGAGGTCGGAATTCTCCCTTAAGAGGTTTATGAGTTCCTCTTTTAGGCCTGCCTCGAGGTTTGCCCCTATGTTTGTTATTTTTTCAGGTGTGCTCCCAATCTGGACTTTTTCGGTTTCTCCCTCTGGTTGTGGCCGAAGATCTTCTCAGGCTTGAACTCGTCCGAGTTCTATCGTGTTGATCTCTTTCCCTTTTAGGCTTAGGCTTTCGTTGTAGCATCGCCGTGCTAGTTTTTGGTCGCCCTTTAGGGTAGCGATTCCTTTTGTGGTAGGGAACTTCATACAGAGGTGTGGGGTCGAGACTATAGCTGCCAGTCTGTTCAAGGTTGGTCGTCCGATGAGGGCATTGTACGCTGAAGTGACGTCGACTACGATGTAGTCGATGCTTAACGTTTTAGATTGCTCGCCTCTTCCAAAGGTAGTGTGTAGCGAGATGTATCCTAAGGGATGGATCGGGGTGTCCCCTAGCCCAAATAGGTCGGTAGGATAGGCTTTTAGCTCTTTTTCTTCAAGTCCGAGCTTGTCGAAGGCCGTTTTGAACAGGATATCTGCTGAGCTTCCCTGGTCAATCAGGGTTCGATGTAAGTTGGCGTTTGCTAGAATAATGGTGATCACCATTGGATCGTCGTGCCCGGGTATTATCCCTTGAGCATCTTCTCGGGTAAATGAGATAGTGGGTAACTCGGGCAGGGGACTGTCTTCTCGGACATGATAGACTTCTTTGAGGTGTCTTTTTCGCGAGGATCTGGACGTTCCTCCGCCTACAAAACCTCCGTTTATCATGTGTACGTGCCTTTCAGGGGTTCGCGGGGTTTGTTCGGTCCGATCTTCGTTATCTCCCCTCCTTCTCTTCTTGGTCTCTCTCCTTTTTCTGCTATGTACCTGTCGAGTTTTCCTTCTCTGGCTAGCTTTTCTATAACATTCTTTAGGTCGTGGCAGTCGTTGGTAGAATGACCATAGAGCTTGTGATATTCACAGTATTCGGACCGATCTCTCCCGCTCTCTTGTGTTTTAGAGGTCGGGGCGGTGGGATCTTTTCGGTGTGGCATACTTCTCTGTAGACGTCTACCAGGGAGACTCGGAGGGGGGTGTAGTTGTGGTACTTCCGCGGCTTGTCCGAGTTGGGTTCTTCTTTCTTCTTCTGTTCCCGATCTCGATCTCGGAGTGGGTAGGTTGATTCCCTCCTAGGAGGGTCTCTAAGCTGGGAGGTTTCCTCCATGTTGATGTATTTTTCTGCCCGCTCCTGCACCTCGTATAGGGAGGTCGGGTATCGTTTGGATAGGGATTGGCTAAACGGTCCCTCTTTTAGGCCGTTGCCAGTCCCATGATGGCTGCTTCGGTGGGCAGGTGTTGTATGTCCAGGCAGGCTTTGTTGAATCGCTCCATGTATTCTCGGAGAGTTTCCTGGTTACCCTGTTTGATCCCGAGTAGACTGGGGGCATGTTTTGCTTTGTCCTTTTGAATAGAGAACCTTGTTAGGAATTTTTTGGTTAGGTCCTCGAAGCTGGAGATTGATCCTGGCGGCAGGTTGTCGAACCACTTCATGGCCGACTTGGTGAGAGTGGTAGGGAAGGCTTTGCATCGAATTGCGTCGGAGGCGTCGACTAGGTACATTCTACTTCTGAAGTTGCTGAGGTGGTGACTTGGATCGGTGGTGCCGTCGTAGAGATCCATATCGGGTGGTTTGAAGTTTCGCGGTACCTTCTCCTTCATGATCTCTTGCGTGAAGGGATCATGATTGCTTTCGGGGGTGGTGCCGCGTTCCGTCCGGTCCTTCAGGTTGGCCTCTATTTTCCGCAGTTTTTCTTCTAATTCTCTGCGCTTGCGAGCTTCCCTTCTCAGATCTTGTTCAGTTTCTTTTTGCTTCTTTATGTCCTCTTTGAGTTGTTTCAGCCGGTTTTGCTGTGCTCGCACTGCTTCTAGAATTTCCGAGCTCTTTTCTTTTTCGGGATTTTGTGGGTCTTTGTTTGGGAGTGATGTCTTTGGGCGATTCTGTTTGTTTCCTCCTGGAGTGCGCGGTGATAGAGGGCTGTCCGGTCGTTCTCCGGTGTCAACTTCCTCCTCTTGTTCTGATGTAGCGTGGTTATTGTTGGGAGGGTCGTCCGCCATGTTAAAGGGATGACTTCCAGGTCCCCGGCAACGGCGCCAATGTTCCGAGGGTTACCTGAAACGTGTAGCTCGGTCGTCTGGCAAGACCCGAGGTGGGGGTTCCGTGGCCCGAGCTTGATGTACTGAGCGGCTGGGGGTTGTACCTGCAATGACACTCCGATGCTTAAGTTAGCATGGGTCCAAGCAGATATGTGTAGAATATAGAATGTGTGTTATACCTGGGTGCTCCAGTGTATTTATAGTAGTTGGCCGTGATCTTCCCTGGATAAGATATTCTTATCTTATCTTATCTTTTGGGAGTTTTATCCCTATCTTTGTGGAACCGCCTTTTCCTAGGCCTTTTCGGCCTTTAGGTCTTGGGCTTCGTTCCTTTTGATGGGCCTTCTTAGCTTATTTGTCCGAGGTCCGACCTCTAGGCGTGGACCTTAGGACGAGGTCGGACCTTTCACGGATTGACCGAGTTTGGGGAGCCCGGTCAGGGTATGAACAGCTTGCTTTGTACAATTACCCTCTAATGTGCATGGTATCATAAAGCTCCCAGGATCTTTAAGCTTCTCAGGTAAGCTTTTCAGAATGACTGCACTGCATTCTTCAGTGAGGTAGACTTTTTCAGCTTCCCTCCAATCCTTCTTATGACTTAAGATTTCTTTCATGAACTTAGCATAAGATGGTATTTGCTCAAGTGCTTCTGCAAACGGGATCTTTATTTCAAGAGTCCTGAGATAGTCTGCAAAGCGAGCAAATTGCTTATCCTGTTCCGCTTGGCGGAGTTTTTGCGGATAAGGCATTTTGGCTTTGTATTCCTCAACCTTAGTTGCTGCAGGTTTATTGCCTACAGAAGTGGGTTGGGAAGCCTTTTTAGGAAGGTCAGCACTTGTATGTGACTGATTCCCCACTGGCATTTGAATGCCAGTGGTGGGAGCTGGAGTGGCGTCAAACGCCACTTCCTTGTTTGTTACTGGCGTTTGAACGCCAGAACCATGCTCCCTTTGGGCGTTCAACGCCAGATCCATGCTTGTTTCTGGCGTTGAACGCCAGGAATGAGCATGGTCTGGGCGTTCAGCGCCAGCTTTGTTCCTCTCTGGGCTCTGCTTGTCCTCAGAGGGATTTTGAGTATCCTCTTGTTCATTTCTTGGTTTCCTGCTGCTTTGAAGTGAGGTATTTAATGTTTTCCCACTTCTTAATTGAACTGCTTGGCATTCTTCTGTTATTTGTTTTGACAGTTGCTTTTCTGTCTGCTTTAATTGTACTTCCATGTTCCTGTTAGCCATTCTTGTTTCCTGTAATATTTCCTTGAATTCGGCTAGCTGCTGAGTTAGAAAATCTAGCTGCTGATTGAATTCATTAGCCTGATCCACTGGACTGAGTTCTGCAGTTACTGTTTTAGCTTCTTCTTTCATAGAGGATTCACTGCTTAGGTACAGATGCTGATTTCTGGCAACTGTATCAATAAGCTCTTGAGCTTCTTCAATTGTTTTTCTCATGTGTATAGATCCACCAGCTGAGTGGTCTAGAGAAATATGAGCTTTTTCTGTAAGCCCATAGTAGAAGATGTCTAATTGCACCCATTCTGAAAACATTTCAGATGGGCATTTTCTTAGCATCTCTCTGTATCTCTCCCAAGCATCATAAAGAGATTCATTATCTCCTTGTTTGAAGCCTTGGATGTTTAGCCTTAGCTGTGTCATCCGTTTGGGAGGGAGATAGTGATTCAGGAATTTTTCTGACAGCTGTTTCCATGTTTTTATGCTGTTCTTAGGCTGGTTATTTAACCACCTCTTAGCTTGATCTTTTACAGCAAATGGAAACAGTAATAGTCTGTAGACATCCTGATCTACTTCCTTATCATGTACTGTATCAGCAATTTGCAGAAATTGTGCCAGAAACTCTGTAGGTTCTTCATGTGGAAGACCAGAATACTGGCAGTTTTGCTGCACCATGATAATGAGCTGAGGATTCAGCTCAAAGCTACTAACTCCAATGGAGGGTATACAGATACTACTCCCATATGAAGCAGTAGTGGGGTTAGCATATGACCCCAGAGTCCTCTTGGACTGTTCATTCCCACTTGCTTCCATATTGAATACAAGTTGAGAATTTATAGTTATGGAATAAATAAAAGTGGAATATATAAAAATATATTAAAATAAAAACAAAATAAATGAAAGAAAGTAGAAATATTTTGAAATTGAAAATTGAATTTTTTTTTATGAAAGATTTTCGAAAAAAAATTAGTTCAAAATTAGTTAGAAAATTAAAATTTTTTGAATTTTGAATTTTATGATGAAAGAGAAAAACACACAAAAGACACAAGACTTAAAATTTTTAGATCTAATGCTCCTTATTTTTCGAAAATTTTTGGAGGGAAAACACCAAGGAACACCAAACTTAAAAATTTTAAGATCAAGACATAAGAAAAACTCAAGAACACTTTGAAGATTCACAAGAACACCAAGAACACAAGAAAGAACACCAAACTTAAAATTTTTAGAAAATCAACACAAGTTTTCGAAAAAAAAAAGAAAAATTAACAAGAAAACACCAAACTTAAAGTTTGGCACAAGATTAAATGGAGAAAAATTGTTTTTGAAAAAGGTTCCAAAGCGTAAACCCAATTGGATTAAATATAACACTTGTTCTAAATATTCCAATTAATGCTTTAGAAAGAACAAAAGTGAAACAAGAAAAGACACAAAACAAGAAAAATTTCAAGATCTAATAAGAAAAATAAACAAGAACAACTTGAAGATCAATGAAGAACCAAGAGCAAAAACACGAAAATTTTAGAGAAAATATGAAATATGCAATTAACACCAAACTTAGAACAAGACACTAAACTCACGAAAATTAGCAATTAATTAAAAGAAAAATAATAAATTTTGAAAAGAAATTTTTGAAAAGAAACTATCCTATCAATATTGATTTAATGACTCTAAAAAAAATAAGAACAAAAATAAAAATAAATTATTCCTAATCTAAGAAATAAAATAAGCCTTCAATTGTCCAAACTCAATAATCCCCGGCAACGGCGCCAAAAACTTGGTGGACGAAATTGTGTTCCTTTTTCCTTGTAATTGGATTTTAGAAATTGGCACGAGTGAACACAACTCCGTTCAACTAACCAGCAAGTGTACTGGGTCGTCCAAGTAATACCTTACGTGAGTAAGGGTCGAATCCACAGAGATTATTGGTTTGAAGCAATCAATATTTATTTTATTAATCTTAGTCAGGATGTGAAAGAAAATTGTTTGGGCTACTTGAACAATAGAGTTACTTGTTTATGATTAAAAATGGAATTATTAGATTTGATTATAAAAATAAAAGAGGAGGACAGCGTTACTTGTTAGGCAGTAATGAGAAATATGTTGGAGTTTTGGAGATGCTTTGTCCTTTGACTTCAACTCTTCCTTGGAATCCTCTTCTCACACGCAGGTTCTATCCATGGCAAGCTCTATGTAGGGTGTCACCGTTGTCAATGGCTACTTCCCATCCTCGCAGTGAAAGCTAATGCTCACGCACTCTGTCACAGTACGGCCAATCACCGGTTGGTTCCCGCTCCTACTGGAATAGAATCCCTCTTTTGCGTCTGTCACTAACGCCCAGCAGGTTAAAGTTTGAAGCACGTCACAGTCATTCAATTCCGGAATCCTACTCGGAATACCACAGACAAGGTTAGACTTTCCGGATTCTCATGAATGCCGCCATCTATCCGGCTTATACCACGAAGATTCTGTTGGGGAATCTAAGAGATATTCATTCAATCTGATGTAGAACGGAGGTGGTTGTCAGGCACACGTTCATGGGTTGAGGAAGGTGATGAGTGTCACGGATCATCACCTTCTTCACAGTTAAGCGCGAATAAACATCTTAGATAAGAACAAGCGTGTTTGAATGGAAAACAAAGGAATTGTATTAAATCATCGAGACGCTGCAGAGCTCCTCACCCCCAACAATGGAGTTTAGAGACTCATGCCGTCACAAAGTATGTAATTCAGATCTGAAAATGTCATGAGGTACAAGATAAGTCTGTAAAGTTGTTTAAATAGTAAACTAGTAACCTAGGTTTACAGAAAAATGAATAAACTAAGATAATTGGTGCAGAAATCCACTTCTGGGGCCCACTTGGTGTGTGCTGGGGCTGAGACTAAAGCTTTCCACGTGTAAAGGCCTTTCTTGGCGTCAAACTCCAGGTTTTGACGTGTTTTGGGCGTTCAACTCCGGATCATGACGTTTTTCTGGCGTTTAACTCCAGACAGCAGCATGTACTTGGCGTTCAACGCCAAGTTACGTCGTCTATCCTTGCGCAAAGTATGGACTATTATATATTGCTGGAAAGCCCTGGATGTCTACTTTCCAACGCCGTTGAGAGCGTGCCAATTGGACTTCTGTAGCTCCAGAAAATCCATTTCGAGTGCAGGGAGGTCAGGATCCAACAGCATCAGCAGTCCTTTTTCAGCCTAAGTCAGATTTTTGCTCAACTCCCTCAATTTCAGCCAGAAAATACCTGAAATCACAGAAAAATACACACACTCATAGTAAAGTCCAGAAATATGATTTTTGCCTAAAAACTAATAATAATTAACTAAAAACTAATTAAAACATGCTAAAATCTACATGAAATTACCCCCAAAAAGCGTACAAAATATCCGCTCATCAGATATACATAAGTATCTCTATCTTTATCTTTATGTTTTATTCATCATCTATACCCATTTGAGTCTGCCTGACTAAGATTTACAAGGTGACCATAGCTTGCTTCATACCAACAATCTCCGTGGGATCGACCCTTACTCGCGTAAGGTTTATTACTTGGACGACCCAGTGCACTTGCTGGTTAGTTGTGCGAAGTTGTGGTGATCACAATTTCGTCCACCAAGTTTTTGGCGCCGTTGCCGCGGAGTTAAATGTCCTAACTACAGTTTCGCATTTGTTCCCTGCAATAACAGTGCCAAGTTTTAATCCGGCAACAACACCAAGTTTTTGGCGCCGTTGCTGGGGATTGTTTCGTGTATGGACAACTGACGGTTCATCTTGTTGCTTAGATTAGGTATTTATCTTCAGAGTTCTTAAGAATGAATTCTAGTGTTTCAAGGTGATGTTCTTGTCATCACCAAAGCTGATTGATCCTCATCAATTTAGCTCTTGAATGCAATGTCCTACTGAAGCTTGGCTAGCTATGTCTAATTCCTTTAGACTAAAGCTTTAGACTAACATTGCATGATTCCTGGAATTCTCATTAAGAATTTTGATACCTTTATTTTCCTTTTCACTTAATTTTCGAAAAATCCAAAAAAAATTTACAAAATCATAAAAACCAAAAATATTCTCATGTTTCTTGTTGAGTCTAGTGTCTCATGTTAAGTTTGGTGTGAATTGCATGTTTCTGTTCTTTTTGCATTCATTCATGTGTTTTCATTAATCTTCAAGTTGTTCTTGATGATTTCATTGCTCTGATCTTTGAATTCTCTTGACTTGAGTGTTTTGTTGTTTCTCATATGCATTCTCATTAGTGTCAGTAGTATGCAAACTGCTAAGTTTGGTGTCTTGCATGCATTGTTATTTAGTTGCATTTTGATTATTCTTCATTATTAAAAAAATCCAAAAAAAATTTTTAATTTGTGTCTTTTCAAGTCAATAATACAGAGAATTGAAGATTCAAAACATTCAGCAGAAGAATTGCACAGAAAAAGCTGGGCGTTCAAAACGCCTAGTGAAGAAGACAGACTGGCATTTAAACGCCAGCCAGGGTGCCTGGCTGGGCGTTTAAAGCCCAAAAAGGTAGTGCATTGGGCGTTAAACGCCAGAATGTGCACCATTCTGGGCGTTTAACGCCAGGATGGCACAAGAGGGAGGATTTTGTTTTCAAATCAATTTTTTTCAAGTTTTCAAAGTTTTTCAAAATCAAATCTTTTTCAAATCATATCTTTTCAATCAAACCTTTTTCAAAATCAATTTCTTTCCTTTTTCAAAGATACTTACTATCAATTAATGATTTGATTCAACATTTTAAGTATGTTGCCTTTTCTGTTGAGAAAGGTTTAATGTTTGAATCATATCTTTTCTTGTTAGGCAAGTCATTAATTTTTTAAAATCAAATCTTTTTAAAATTGTTTTCAAATCATATCTTTTCAATCATATCTCTTTAAAAGCATAACTTTTCAATCATATCTTTTTAATCACATCTTTTTCAAAATAGTTTTCAATCATATCTTTTTAAATTCTAATTTCAAAATCTTTTTCTAAAATTACTTGATTTCTTCTCCATTCTTAGTTTTCGAAAATCAATTCAAGTTTTTCAAAATGTTTTTAAAATCTTTTACCTAATTTTCGAAAATTTCTTCCCTTCTTCTCACATCCTTCTATTTATGGAGTAACACTCCTCCTCAATGCACAATTCGAACTCTATCTCACTAAGTTCGAATTCTCTACTTCTTCCTTCTATTTTTCTTTTCTTCTGACACCTCAAGGAATCTCTATATTGTGACATAGAGGATTCCATATTTTCTTGCTCTCTTCTCTTTCATATGAGCAGGAACAAAGACAAAGGCATTCTTATTGAAGCTGACCCTGAACCTGAAAGGACCTTGAAGCGAAAGCTAAGAGAAGCTAAGGCACAACTCTCTGTAGAGGACCTGACAGAAATCTTCAAAGAAGAAGAACCCATGGCAGCCGAAAATAACAACAATGCCAACAATGCAAGGAAGGTGCTGGGTGACTTTACTGCACCTACTCCTGACTTCTATGGGAGAAGCATCTCTATCCCTGCCATTGGAGCAAACAACTTTGAGCTTAAGCCTCAATTAGTTTCTCTAATGCAACAGAATTGCAAGTTCCATGGACTTCCATTGGAAGATCCTCATCAGTTTTTAGCTGAATTCTTGCAAATCTGTGACACTGTCAAGACTAATGGGGTTGACCCTGAGGTCTACAGACTTATGCTATTCCCTTTTGCTGTAAGATACAGAGCTAGAATATGGTTGGACTTACAACCTAAAGACAGCCTGAACTCTTGGGAAAAGCTAGTCAATGCCTTCTTGGCAAAGTTCTTTTCACCTCAAAAATTGAGTAAGCTTAGAGTGGAAGTCCAAACCTTCAGACAGAAGGAAGGAGAATCCCTCTATGAAGCTTGGGAAAGATACAAACAATTGATCAGAAAGTGTGCCTCCGATATGCTTTCTGAATGGAGCATCATAGGTATTTTCTATGATGGTCTCTCTGAACTGTCCAAGATGTCTTTGGATAGCTCTGCTGGAGGATCTCTTCATCTGAAGAAGACGACTACAGAAGCTCAAGAGCTAATTGAAATGGTTGCAAATAACCAATTTATGTACACTTCTGAAAGGAATCCTGTGAACAATGGGACTAATCAGAAGAAAGGAGTTCTTGAGATTGATACTCTGAATGCCATATTGGCTCAGAATAAAATATTGACTCAGCAAGTCAATTTGATTTCTCAAAGTCTTTCTGGAATGCAAAATGCACACTAAGGATGCTTCATCTGAAGAAGAAGCTTATGATCCTGAGAACCCTTCAATGGAAGAGGTGAATTACATGGGAGAACCCTATGGAAACACCTATAATTCTTCATGGAGAAATCACCCAAATTTCTCATGGAAAGATCAACAGAGACCTCAACAAGGTTTCAACAACAACAATGGTGGAAGAAACAGGTTTAGCAATGGCAAGCCTTTTCCATCATCTTCTCAGCAACAGACAGAGAATTCTAAGCAGAACCACTCTGACTTTAGCAACCATGGTCTCTGATCTGATCAAAACCACTCAAAGTTTCATGACTGAAACAAGGTCCTCCATTAGAAACTTGGAGGCACAAGT